>NC_091981.1:237993982-238105469 GCF_044704955.1 Pristiophorus japonicus
TATTTGAAGAATGAGGATCTTCATATATTTATTTATATAGAACCATGTCGAGTCGAAATGTCTCAAATACTTAACACAATTAATTACTTTAGAGATTAAATAATTACTATGTAAGCAAACTTATTTTACTACCTTTCAACACTTGCAACATTTCACTGAATGGAGTCAATAAATTTCAAATTCATTATTGAACTGATTTCATTCTTGCTTTGACTGAAAAAAGCATCGAACTTGTGTCATCACAAATAACAGTCATTAAAGAGCTCCCTGCTGAGGAACTGCTGGCTAGCTGTGTTACTGTAATTGCATTGAATAACTTGTATATCAGCTGAAAGTAACTAGCATGAAAACTTATTGAATGTAGTGAAAAGAAACTCTCGGACTTGTATCTCCAGTTTTCTCCAGTTTTGTTTCAACATTAAGTAATTTTAATTCTGTTTAATAGATTTGCAATGTTTGATGAGTTAGTGGCCCAGATTTTCTGAATGTAACACTGGCAGTATCCCATTAAGATGCATTGATTTCTATTCAAAGACATAAGTCAGCAACTTTACTTAATGTTGCCATCAACCCCATGAGGCCCACATGTTGGGCTCAATTTTGGCCATGACTTACTCCAATTTTTTTGGAGTAAGTTGGTTTTTCTGGCATAAGTTTAAAATATGCCACTTTCCCAAATCAACTTGCTCCAAAATAACTCAGTTCGGTACGATTTTTTTAATTGAGCTTTTTTTCAAAAGGGGGTGTTCCCAGCCACTTACGGCAGTTTTGGCCATTTATGCCACTTTGGCCAGCTAAAACTTACTCCAAATCAATTTAGGTCAGTGTATGTGGCCAGCTCTGAAAAACCTTGCGGGCAGTTAAGAAATCAGCGCAGTTTAGTACATTTAAAGCACCAAGACTTACAAAGCACTAAAAAAAGCACAAAATCAATAACAAATAAAAAATAGAAGTCCTACCTTTATGCCAGAAACAAGTTTTTTTAAAGTTCCAACCACTTGGGTTTTACTCAAAATAAACAATTTGGAATACAATATATCACAGGACTGCCATTCTCAAGGACAGTAGATATTAGCTCATCAAGACGGTTGTTCCTTTTTATTTTTTGCCTTCATCCTTTCCTGTTGTGCTTCTTGGCAAACCGCATGTTCCTCAGAAACTTGGGATCAACTCCTTTCAGGGGCTCAAATCGCCAGAAACAAGTTGCTCGTGGGCCGGTGCGGGAAACCATACGGCCAGGGATAGGGGAGGCGAACATTGGGGTGTCCCTTCGGCCAGGGATAGGAGCGACGTGCATCGAGTCCTGCTGACAGCTTGCAGGACATGCTGTGAGGGCGAGGAGCATGCGCGCAGACTCCACTGCGCATGTGGACAGCTGCCGGCAGTGTTTTCGGCGCAGGGCTGTAGCTCCGACCCCCCACTTCACCATGGATGCCGCGCCAGGACCCGGGACACTCGGCAGAAAGGCCAGGATACTCAGTAAGTTTTTTGGTGCCGCCGTTTTTGAGCACACAAAGTCGGCGCATCTCGGCTGAGTGCACCGAGAAAAGGGGTTGGGGAAAATCTAGCCCGTTGAGAGCATCTGTTTCGCGCAATATGAAAGCAGCTTTAGGAATGGCTTTTAAATTGCTTGTGTGAGAAAGAAAATGTACAAAATTGCCACCCTGAGTTGACAGGCTGTCCAATAGACTGATGGTAATCCAGCTGGACAGGAGTCACATGCAATGTTCCCACTTTTTTTTTCCTGTGTTGGTCTGTTAGATTTGCTGCTGAGCATGCGCGGTATCTCTTCCAGCAGCTGGTGAGCGGCCTGCACGGGACTTCCCGATTGGTACGCGGCTGTGCACCTTAGGGAGGGAATATTGGTGACATGTAAACCAGACCGGATTAGGGTGGCAGGTCCTCTCCCTGAAGGGTATTACTGAAGCACTTAGGTTTTCAATGACAATTTGGCATATTTGGTCATTTGCTTTCAGATTCTGGCCCACAAATTACCAGATTTATTGTATTCAGTTTCACAACTTGCCATGTTGGGATTTGAACCTCTGGTTGCAAATCTGATCACTAGGCTACCATACCCCTAGACAGGCTGGAAGTGCTAGAGGTAGTTGTGATGTATCCCAGAATGCAGAAAGAAAGTAGGGAGGAGATTGTGAGGCGCGAACAACCATTATGAGGGAGATGTTGGATGCTGGGATGGTACACGGATGCATTCTGGAAGGAAGAATGAGGAGAGGTATTACAAACTAAATGGTACCATTTTAAATGGGGTGCAGGAACAGAGACACCTGGGGGTTTACAAATGCAAATTTTTGAAGGTGCAGAACAAGTTGATAAGGCTGTTTTTAAAAAAAAAAAATATGGAATCCATGGCTTTATAAATAGAGGCATGTAGCACAAAAGCAAAACCTTTATGCTAAACCTTTAAATCACTGGTTAGGCCTCAGCAGGAGTATTGTGTCCAATTCTGGGCACCACACTTTTTAGGAAGGATGTCAAGGCCTTGGAAAGGATGCAGTGGAGATTTACTAGAAAGGTACCGAGGATGAGTGACTTCCGTTTTGTGGAGAGACTGGTGAAGCTGGCATTGTTCTCCTTCGAGCATAGACAGTTAAGTGGAGATTCAATAGAGGTATCCAAAATTATGTGGGGTTTCGAAAAAGTAAATAAGGACAAACTCTTTCCACTGCTGATTGGGTCGGTCCAGAGGACACAGCTTCAAGATAATTGGCAAAAGAACCAGAGTGGAGATGAGGATAATTTTTTCAATGTTGTTTTAATCTGGAATGCACTTCCTGAAAGGCTGGTGGAAGCAGATTCAATAACTTTCTCGGGTAATTGACGAAATATTTGAAGGGGAAAAAATAGCAGGAAAAAGCAAGGGAGTGGGACTAATTGGATAGCAGTTTTTTTTTTACTGTGCTCTATAACTAGTAGATTATAAATGGCCACTGTGGTGCCTGTAATGTCTGTAAGGTTTGTAGCTCCACACTGTGGATGTGGACGTAATGTGTACTAAAACTGCAGTGTTAATAATAAACAGAATTAGGCTGTTCCAGAGGCTTCCGAGAGAGCTGCCTGCCATGTTAGGAGCTGTGTGTGCTGTGTTCTGTGAATATATCACATTTGGCGATGAGATGGGATTTTTCAGATGATTTAAAGCTTAAATTTTGTTGGTTGGTGTGAACAGCTAGAGATTAAAATGGCAGGTGTAATGGGACATTTGGGTGAATATAGACATGACCGGGAACGTTTTAAGCATATGTGGATCGGCTAGAAATGTATTTCACTGCAAATAACATAATCGAAGTTCCAGTCAATGCAGTCCAGAAGCGGGCTGTGTTGGAACGTAAGAGAGCTATCTTCTTATTGGAGGCAGGTCCGGCATTGTATGAAACGCTGGTAAATCTGCTTGTGCCTGACGAGCCAAAGGACACAATGCTTAAAGAGATTTTAACGAAGCTGGAGCAGCACTATAACACCAAACTGTTAGAAATTGCTGAAAGCTATCGTTTCGGGATTCGGAATCAAAAGGCTGATTAAAGTATCAGTGATTACGTCGTAGCATTAAAAAAGCTATCGATGCACTGTAATTTTGGAAACTTTCAAAACCAAGCATTACAGGATCGTTTTGTTTGTGGGATGAAAAATGATGCGATCAGAAGGAAGTTATTGATGATGGATGACTTGACTTTTGAGATTGCTTGTCAGACAGCGAGGTCGATGGGCATGGCCGAACAATATTCCCGAGAATTAAATAATAATTACGGTCGTCAGTCAACTGAGGTAAATCACCTGCAGCTTCAAAGCAAAAGCCAGTGGGGGCCCAAAGTCTCAGAAACTGGAAATTCTAGCAAAGCGTCAAAGTTGTGCTATAGGTGCCTGGGACAACACATTGCTCAAAGTTGTCCATACGTGAAGGCAGAGTGTTTCTTCTGCAGAAAGACTGGGCATCTTGCGAAGGCATGCCGACTGAAGAGTAACTCAGCGTTCAAAGCGATGAGTAGAAATCCCAAGAGACTAAATAGCATGGAAGAACAACAACAGGATGAGGAGATGTTAGAGTTGCACGTCATCAAGAGCACGAGGTTAACGGACAGTGATTCGGAAAGCATCAAAATCCAAATAGCTGTTGTGGGATTCAAGATACCAATGGAAATCGACACGGGTGCAGCTGTGAGTGTAGTACCGGAGTCGCTGTATCTCGACAAATTGCATGATTTCCAACTGGAGAAATCCAAGATAGAGTTGCGAGGCTACTCGGGAGATAAAATTCCTGTGGTAGGTCGTATCACCATACTGGTGAAATATAAAGACCAATTTCAGAACTTGCCTCTAATCGTAGTGAAAGGAGACAAGCCTGCTTTACTAGGAAGAAATTGGTTGAGCTCACTGAAGCTGGATTGGAGTGAGATTTTCTGTGTGGAAGCGAGATTTTCATCAACGGATGAGGTTATCAAGAAGTATCTGAAGGTATTCTGCGAAACGGGCAGTCCGATCCAAGGCGAGTGTCAGGGTACAGAAGGACGCTAGGTCAGTTTACTACAAGCCACGTTCCGTACCATATGCACTCAAGGAGAAAGTTGAGCAAGAACTCAAAAGACTAGAGACTGAGAACATTATTTGTAAGATAGATTGATGTAATTGGGCTACACCCATTGTTATTGTACCGAAGTCTGATGGTAAGGTAAGATTGTGTGGTGATTATAAAGTAACCGTAAACCAGGTTCTAGAGATAATGTCCCCAATACATTGCCGAATATAGAAGATTTGTTCACAACACTGACAGGTGGTCAGATCTTCTCAAAACTGTATCTTACGAATGCCTACTTACAGCTTGAACTAGATGAGGAGTCCAAGTCATATTTGACGATAAATACTCATCTAGGCCTATATCAATTTAATAGGCTACTGTTTGGAGTATCTTCTGCTCCTGCCATATTCCAAGGGGTGATGAACCAGATTTTGCAAGCTATTGAAGGGGTAGTATGTTATTTGGATGACATACTAATTTCAGCACCAAATAGGCAAATTCATCATAACATTTTGAATGAGGTCCTCAAACGGCTAGAGAAGCACAGAGTACGAGTGTCTGCTCATAAATGTGAATTATTTTAAAAACTCAGTGGAGTACTTAGGGTACAGAATGGACAAAGATGGTTTACATCCAACCATGGAAAAACTGGATACAATCAGAAATGCACCCACTCCCAGGAATGTCACTGAACTTCGTTCATTCTTGGGTCTTTTGAACTATTATGGGAAGTTCCTACCAAATTTGGCTACAATATTACATCCACTGAATGAACTTTTGAAAAAACAGGCCCATTGGAAGTGATCAAAAGAATGCGATACAGCATTCAAGGAGTGTAAAAGCAAATTGGTAGCGAGCACCATGTTAGTAAACTATGACGTATCTAAGGAGATTAAGCTAGCATGTGATGCCTCTCCGTATGGAGTTGGGGCAGTGATCTCTCATGTATCGCGTAGTAGGGAGGAGAGACCAATTGCTTTTGCTTCACGCACACTCAGTGCCAGTGAGAGTAATTATGCGCAAATTGAAAGGGAAGCTTTGGCATTAATTTTTGGGGTTAAGAAGTTTCACAAATACTTGTATGGTCGAAAATTTACCATCGTTACGGACCATAAGCCCCGAACAGCAATCCTCCATCCAAAGTCCCCAATTCCAACATTAGTTGCAGCCCGAATGCAGAGATGGGCTTTGATTTTGACAGCATATACATATAATATTCAATATAGACAACACAGTAATGCTGATGCAATGTCTAGATTGTCTTCCCCATCACAACTTACACCCGATAGGGAAGAAGTGTTTTATTTTTCATACATTGACACAGCTGAAGAGACTGGTAGAGCAACCAAACGTGACCCAGTGATGTCAAAGGTGTATGATTATATTGCAAATGGATGGCCAAACCAGGTAGCAGACAAAGATACACATCCATTCTTCATTCATAGGAATGAATTATCAGTTGATAAAGATTGTATCATGTAGGGTGCAAGAGTGGTTATACCAAATAAATTCAGATCCAAATTATTAGGAGACCTCCATGATCAGCACCTGGGAATGTGCTTGAGCAAGAGTTTTGCACGCAGTTATTTATGGTGGTCAGGTATTGATAAAGATATAGAGTACATCGTGAGTCAGTGTACGACATGTCAATCGGTAAGCAAGCAACCACCATCAGTACCATTACAACCATGGAAATGGCCTTCCAGGGTGTGGTAAAGGCTACATATTGATTTTGCTGAGTTAGAAGGACAACAATTGTACATTGTGATTGATAGCCATTCGAAGTGGGTTGAGGTATTCCCAATGTCGAAAATAACAACAAGTAAAACATTGGACATTTTACGAAGATTATTTTCTTCATTTGGCCTCCCTGAAGAAATTGTTTCTGATAAATGGACCACAATTTTGTTCAGAAGAATTTGCACAATTCACGAGCAAAAATGGTGTGAAACATATCAAGGTTCCACCATACCATCCTGCTTCGAATGGCGCACTGTACAAATTGTAAAACGTGCCCTCATAAAACAAATGTTAGATCCAAATCCAAGGAAATGACAGTTGTCATTGGATCACAAATTGGCTAATTTTTTGATTACGTATCGTAATACTCCTCACACAACTACTGGTAGAACACCAGCAGAGTTGTTTCTCAAACGACAGCCACGAACCAGATTCTCATTAAAACCAAATTTGGCACAGTCCGTAGAAGAGACACAATTAAGACAGAAAGAGAATCACGATAGAGGTAGAGTAAAAGAGAGAAGTGTGAAATTAAACCAGAAGGTGAGAGTGAAGAACCATCACCATAAATGGTTAAAGTGGTTACTAGGAAGAGTGGTGAAGATATGTGGTCCTCGCATATATTTGGTAAAGATGTTTGATAATGGACAGGTTAGATTTGTTCATATTGATCATATTTTACCTACAGACATGGAAGGAGTTGAAGGTGGGAATGATTCAATTATTTCTGACTCATCAGATAATTTTGATACACCAATAGCAAATCCTAAATCCAATGTACTGGAAACAAACCCAGGAGAGAATCAGAATGAAAGTCTGAGTCCGAGTCAGGAAAACAAAGAGCCAGAAGTTAGAGTGAGTTCAAGTGAAAATCAAGGAAATTCCGTGGAGGAAAACGTTCCTCAGGATGAGCCTCGAATGAGTGTGAAATCGACACCATGTTTGGAAGGTTGTGTTCGAGAGCGAAGGTAGTCCTCTTTGAAACAGAAAACAAGTGGTAAAGTTAAATTTGTAAATATGGAAAAAAAAATGTCTATATCCTGTGTTATGTATGATCTTTGTTATAATAACTTCTTCATTTAGGAGGGAGAAGTGTAATGTCTGTAGCTCCACACTGTGGATGTGGACGTATTGTGTACTACAACTGCAGAGTTAATAATAAACAGAACCAGACTGTTCCGGAGGCTTCCGACAGAGCTGCCTGCCATATTAGGAGCTGTGTTTTGTGAATATATCACAGTGCCCATGTTCAAAAATGGGATAAAACAGACACTACCAAATACAGATACACTCGGTTTTCCTCCATTCCATGTAAAATAATGGAATCAATGCTTCTATCAGTATCTATATAATAAATATTAACCAACATGGATTCTGAATGATATCATTCTGAACAACTTTGAGGAAGTAACATCCCAAGCGGACTTGTAGAAAGCCCTATGACCGTGTATTTGACTTCCACATGCAAGGCTCTCTGTCAAACTCAAAGCTGTAGGGGTTCAAGGTAAACCCTGGGAATGGATTAAAATAACCTGTCTGACGGGTAGAAAACATTGAGGACACGTTAGAGGAGTTGTGTTGATTGGGGGCGGGGAGAGAGGGGAAGACCTGAGTGGGGTGCCCTGCGCTCGATATTGAGACCATTACTGTTTCTGACTTGCATAAATGACCTGGACACACACACTCAATGTAAATTGGTCAAATAGGGGGCACAGCCTCAAAATACGGGGGAGCCAATTTAAAACTGAATTGAGAAGGAATTTCTTCTCCCAGAGGGTTGTGAATCTGTGGAATTCTCTGCCCAAGGAAGCAGTTGAGGCTAGCTCATTGAATGTATTCAAATCACAGATAGATACATTTTTAACCAATAAGGGAATTAAGGGTTATGGGGAGCGGGCGGGTAAGTGGAGCTGAGTCCACGGCCAGATCAGTCATGATCTTTTTGAATGGCGGAGCAGGCTCGAGGGGCTAGATGGCCTACTCCTGTTCTGTTCTTATGCAAATTTTCTGATGTTACCAAACTGGTTAGAGCAGTTGAATCGGAGGAAGCAACTCAAATTAGAGTAAGTTGGACAGAAAAAGTATGTAGACAGATCAAATGGCAAATGGCCAAGTTAGAACCACAAGAGGATAAAACAAAACGCGTGCAAAAAAAAGACAGACTTGCATCCTCAGGATTTCGCAAAGTGCGGTACGCCATGAACGTTGTTGGCGTAAGCACCACCTCACCGCGAATGTTCCTTCTAAACTTTTGGGGCCATGCAGCACGGCCCATTTCAAAATTCCACACGGGCGGTTTTTCCATTTAAAAGCTGGTGAGGCAGCTGCGCTGGACCTTGAGTGGTGCGCTGCTGTGCAGCTTAAAGGAAACATTGCTCACCACCACCTCTCTTGACCCATCCCTTGGCCCTAAATTGTCAGACTGCTTGTCCAACATACAGTACTGGATGAGCAGGAATGTCCTCCCAATTAAATATTGGGAAGACCGAAGTCCTTGTTTTCGAACCTCGCCACAAAGTCCGTTCCCTAGCCACCAACTCCATCCCTCTCCCTGGCAACTGTCTGAGGCTAAACCAGACCGTTCGTAACCTTGGTGTCATATTTGACCCCTAGATGAGCTTCTAACCACATATCCGCACCATCACTAAGACGGCCTATTTTCACCACCATAACATTGCCAGAATCTGCCCCTGCCTCAGCTCATCTGCTGCTGAAACCCTCATCCATGCCTTTGTTACCTCTAGACTTGACTATTCCAACACAGCCCTGGCCCGCCTCCCATCTTCCACCCTCCGTAAACTTGTGGTCACCCAAAATCTACTGCGCGTGTCCTAACTCGCATCAAGTCCAGATCACCCATCATCCCTGTGCTCGTTGACCTACATTGGCTCCCTATTAAGCAATGCCTCGATTTAAAATTCTCATCCTTGTTTTCAAATTCCTCCATGGCCTCATTCCTCCCTATATCTCTAATCTTCTCCAGCCCTACAACTCTCTGAGATATTTGCCATGCTCCAATTCTGGCCTCTTGAGCATCTCTGGGTTCCATTGCTTTACCATTAGCAGCTGTGCTGTCAGCTACCAAGGCCCTAAGCTCTGGAATTCCCTGCCTAAATCTCTCCACCTCTCTACTTCTCATTCCTCTTTTAAGACGCTCCCTAAAACCTACCTCTTTGACCAAGCTTTTGGTCAGCTGCCCTAATATCTCTGTGGCTTGGTGTTAAAGTCTGTTTGATAACGCTCCTATGTAGCGCCTTGGAATGTTTTATTATGTTAAAGGCACTGTATAAATACTTGTGGAGGTTGGGGAGGTTGATGAAGATGATGATGATGTGCCATGAGTGTGCTGGATGATTGATTGATTGAAAGATTAAGTGGAAAGTGATAGGAGTCTTAATAGAATCAATGCTCAACATGTCCAACCAACACAGAGCAGCAATCAACTAATCGAACATAATAAAATACATTGTCAAAACAGTAGAAAATATGAGGGTTTATGATCAAATTGTACAGTGCTCTGGTGAGACCATACCTTGAGTACTGTGCCCAGTTGTGGTTGATGAGACATAAGGGAGATGTTAAAGTGCTGGAGGCGATGCAGAGAAGAGTTATGATATCTAGTGTCATGGGTCTGAGTTGTGAGGAAACACTTGAGAAACAGGCTTTTCAACTTGGTGATGATCTTATAAATAATAGAAAATGTAAATCCAGAATATTACTTTAAAATAAATTGGAAACATAAGATAAGGGGACATGGGTTCAAACTGGTAAAAGATAACTTTTTGGCTGCTATCGAAGTTCTCTGCACAGTGCGTGATCAACACTTGGAGTTGGACTGCCAGGTATAGTGGTGGGGGTGAAAAGTCTGGGTACATTTAAGAAACAATCGAATGCTGTAATGGAGGGAACTGTTATGGTACTTCTGGATAGAAAAATTAATGTGTGCCAAAGGGTATTTCTCATTTTTAATTATTGTGTGCAGTGCAGTAATGCTGACATTGTTTCATAAGCCCAACCTGCCTAAAGCAGAGGCTGTCATTGTTTATTCACAGCAATGTTGTAATTGCATTTCAAACAGGTTTTTCTTGTTGAGAGAAAGGGAGGAATTATTTTGCAATTTATGGGCAATACCATACATTTATATACAGAGTATTAGAAATTTATAGCCAGGCTGGGGAGAATAATTTGCGGGGTGGGGGGGGAGGGGGGGAGGGGCAGGAGGAAGAGAGATTCCATAAGTTTAAGATTTTCTGCGTCCTACTGTTTCCCATTACATTCAGTATATTTTGGAATAGCTATTGTGACAGGAGATCTGTCCTGCTTCATTTGATAAGAGACTTAAGTTATTAATTCTTTGTGCAAATTTATAACTTGCCAGCATTGTTGCCCCCTTCAAATGTCTGGCAAATACATTTGGGCTGATTTCTATCGTCTTGTGTCTCTGCATGTAGAAAGTGAAATTATACAACAAAGCCTGGAAGGAAGCTATAGTTGCCAAGACCACCCAAGTGATAGAAACTTTGGCCAAGAAATTGAATGGTGCCGCACCTGTGTTTCGGGCACTAAACGGGTGTCCAAGCCTCAAATATGGCGGGCAGGAATCACGCGCTCATTACAAGCCGGATGTGCATCGCCCGCCATATTGAATCGTGTTTCTCCGATGGCATCAGAGGCGCACGGGAGAAGTATTGAAAATGCTGAATACCTTATTGAAATGAGTGTTCCGCGCGTAGAACCTTTTTCAATTTTGTCAAGGCTCCAACACTTGACTCGCTGTGTGCGGAACTCGCCCAGCAACATGTGGGGTTAACTGGCAGGAGCGACCTGTCACTTGTGCTCTTTCATGGGATCATGCAGAACTTGCAGGTTAGCTGTTGGTTTGTCATTTCAGGCTGTTGGTTAACTTCTGGGTGTTTTTTTGGTGTGTTTTATCATTCTGGAAAGTTCAGTCTGTTTGCGCAGAACAAGATGTTGCTGGTCTTGCACTGTTGTTGGCTGACTCATAAATACTTTTGGCTGCAGTCGTGGGTGGTCTCATGGAGCTGCCTTCGGGCTGGAGGGCAAGGAGGAGCAGCCAGGAAGAGAGCAGGAGCAGCTGCCAATAAGAGGGAGGAGGGGAGGGGTAACTGCACAGGAGGCCAAACCCACAGCGGGTTATTCGGGGAGCACTTCTACATTAACTTCACTGAGGAGCAATGTCTAAGGTACCTTCGCTTCACCAAGGAGGCTGTCACTAAGCTATGTCGCCTGCTGCAGCTACAACTTGAGCTTTGAAGCAGGGCATGGACAGCACTGCCTGTGGCTGTCAAGGTCACCGTGGCCCTTCAGTTTTTATGCCGCAGGCTGCAGTAGATGTAGACTGCAGTATCTTGGCATGGGGCGGAGCAGTCTGGCCCAGCTGGCTGTGTGGCACTAACAAGGTGGAGTGGGTGGTGGGGGGAAGACCACACATACCTCCCCCATGGAGCGCTGGGGTTCATTTCTCGAAGAATATAATTGAAAAGCAGAGAAGTGTTAAACTTGCATACAACCTTGGTTAGACCACACTAATAGTACTGTGCACAGTTTTGGTCTTTATATTACAAAAGGATATAGAGGCACTGGAGAAGGTGCTAAAACATTTACAAGGATGATACCAGAACTGACAGGTTATACCTATCAAGAAAGATTGAACAGACTGGGGCTCTTTTGGAAAGCTGAGGGGTAATCTAATAGAGGTCTTTAAAATTATGAAGGGGTTTGATGGGGTAAACGTATTGAAAATGTTTCCGCTTGTGAGAGAGTCCAAAACTAGGAGTCATAAATATGATAGTCACTGATAAATCCAATAAGGAATTCAGGAGAAACTTCTTTACCCAGAGAGTGGTTAGGGTGTGGAACTCGTTACTGCATGGAGTAGTTGAAGTGAATAGTATAGATGCACTTAAGGGGAAGCTAGATGAGGGAGAAAGGAATAGAAGTTTATGCTGATAGGGTTAGGTGAAGTACAGTGGCAGGAGGCTTGAATGGAGCATTAACACCGGCACAGACCATTTGGGTCAAATGGCCTATTTCTGTACTTCAGATTCTGTGCTATTCATTCCCTACCCAAGAGGGTTACCCAGCAGTCTGCATCCATACCTTCGTCAGTTACTTTTGAATAGTTGCTACATAGTGGTAAAGATCAGGGATCTGTTGCTAAAATGTAATCAAAGAGCAGGTAACACAAACTGTTGAAATACATGGAACTCTTTATTCTTGTTAGCAGGCAGTCAGTCTACTGCTCTGTATCTTATTAGGTCCTCCATTTCAATCTCTATACGATTAGTGAGGAAAGAACAGTGGCTGTTTGATTAATCTGGCGATCAGGGATTCACCCGCCTCCATGATGAGATCAGAAGGAATACTACAGAGTCAGCACATGCTGCTGAAACAATAGAGCATCAGAAATGCAGTGGTGTGTTGTAGCTCTGTCTCTCCCAACCAGTGTGATGTTGAACAATGTGGAACTGCCTCTGGCGCAACAAATGCCATCAAAGATAGCTGAGTGATTGAGACTGTGAAAATCAGCTTTTTTATTTAAATTAAATAAAGTTGTAACCTTTAGCAAGGTTAAGTTGTGCATAATATTTTTAAAATCTTTTGGTAATCTTGCTTCAGGACAAAAAGGTGTTGTGGTAATTTGACCAATTTCACTACTCATCATCATCATCATAGGCAGTACCTCGAAATCGAGGAAGACTTGCTTCCACTTCAAGGGTGGAAGATGCCTGTGCGTGAGTTCTTTTAACGTGGGGTGGCCATTGCACACCGGCAGAGCGAGGTCTTGGTCCAGTGGCAAGGGGTCCAAGACGAGTGGAGATCAGGCACTGCTATATGAGCCTAGTTGCCTACGGCGGGGTGCGAGCCGTAAGCTCGGCGCTGAAAAGGTTGCAATACTGAGGATGGGGTTGATGCACATTGTTGGGACAGAATAGGGGGAGCTTCACTCTGCATCTAACTATGGAATGCTTGACTTTAGTGTGCATGATGTTGATACTAAGCCCGTAAATATTTCCATTCCACAGCACTTGCGTCTCTTGACTTCTTGAGCATCATTACAAAAGGAGGTAAGAATCAGGAAGGCGGGCATCATTGCAGCACTGATCACTGCAAGATAATGCACATTTGTCACGAAAATAACACATCACGTGATAATACAGCTATCAAACCAGTTTAGATGACAGACTAGTTCAACAACAAAAACAGTTGGCTCTAGAATTTGTTTCGTAAAATATTTCCTTCTGCCTCGCTTTCAAAATTCTCATCCTTGTTTTCAAATCCCTCCATGGCCTCGCCCCTCCCTATCTCCGTAATCTTCTCCAGCCCCACAACCCTCTCCCACCCCCTCCCGAGATATCTGTGCTCCTCTAATTCTTCCCTCTTGAGCATACCTGATTATTATTGCTCAACCATTGGTGGCCATGCCTTCTGTTGCCTCGGCCCTAAGCTCTGGAATTCCTTGCCTAAACCTCTCCGCCTCTTTACTTCTTTCCTCCTTTAAGACACTCCTTAAAACCTACCTCTTTAACCAAGCCCTAATATCTCCTTATGTGGCTTCGTGTCAAACTTTCATTTTATAATACTCCTGAGCAGTGCCTTGGGATGTTTTACTATGTTAAAAGCACTATATAAATACGTTTTGTGATGATTTTTAAGAATGTACCTTAACCACACTTGCATTTATAAACCGGCAACCTCCAGCTGTCATATCTTTGAAGTGTACATATAATTTTAGATAACCAAGCACAGTCCTGTTGTCGTGTCATATCCGCATGCTAATTGGAAAGGTATCAAAAGCAGGATTCTTGGTAGACGATTTTTTTCTTCCTCTCCTTCCGGCACAGGGACATTAAAGCCAGTTGTTGAACACCTTCAGCAAAGCCTAGCTGAGAAAATTAAATGAGATATGGAACTTGAGACCTTTTTAGTTTGTGTAGTTCAATATTTCAAGCTCCATGGCTTGACCATCAGGGAGCATAATGTATTTGCATTTAATGTTTTACACTTGTAACGTTTACAGTGTTGGAATTGCATACTTAAAATTAACATGGTTGTGTCTTTATGCATTATTTATTCCATGCTTTTATTTACAGGTGTACTGTATCTGCAGTATGGAGATGAAGTGACACAGTTTGCAATGCCAAATGAAATCACAACCATGGATACAGTTCATGCACTCTTTGTACGTGCCTTCCCTAAGCAACTCTCAATGAAAATGTTGGAATCTCAAAATGTAGCTGTATATATTAAGGACGAGGCCAGGAATCTATACTATGAACTAACTGATTTAAGGTAAGCAAATGGTGGTAATGTTTTATTTGTCTGCAGAGATTACAACCCATACTCATCCAAATACAAAGAAATTCATTTCAGACCATGAAAGATGCCTTCTGAGCTTAAAAGAAAAAAAAAATCATTGTGTCATTGGAATTGAATGATGTTAAATGTCATTGTTGAAGTTTGTGTGTGCTTATGTAAAATCCATTCAAATCATTTTGGTGCATGGGCAGTACGTTTACTCTCAGAAACTGTTAAGGTTTACATTCAGGGACTTGAGTTGAATTTTACCCTGAGTTGCAGTAACATAACTGAACAAGTAATGTTAAAGTCCATCTGTATTTAATTGTGACAAAGTATCCTCCCGCTGCGCTAAGCTGTAATATGCCTTTGCTTCATGTTAAAGCATTTGGTGAAGTGATCATCCTTTGCAGCTTCTGTAGTTTGAAGTAACACAAATAGAACTGACTGACAGTGGCAGAGTCTGATTGGGGGTTCTGGTCTTTGTTATGCCTTAAGGTAGTGGGTCAGACTTTGAATCTATTTCACCGTGACTCTCGGTTGGTGACGGCAGTGGAACAATTTGGTAATTGTCAACATCACCAATATAAATGACTCAACCTTTGGAATTCCTGCAGCATCACAGGTCCATATTTTTAGGGGCCAGTAGTAAGCTGTTGGATTAAGATGCATTGTCTACTAGACCTCGACGCACAGCAGTATTTGTGCATCTGTGTGATTGTGCCATCTTTCGTCATGATTCAGGCACATGAACTATCTGCATGTTCTTCCCAGAGCTGGCTATTTATAATCCGACAGAAATGAAACGTTATCCATGCAGAAATGGTGACTTTTAACACAGCCTGCTCAATTTTTACTTACCGAAATATCATCTAACTCTGGGGCAGTGAACCCCAGGACATAATAACATCCACACCACTCAAGTACAAATAACCAAATCTCTTTCTGTCTTCTCCACCCTGACGACTTCTCTCCCCACCCTCCACACTATTTGCACTTGCCCAGCCAAGAGGGTTATGGAAATCTCCGGTGCCCATTTTGAGGACAGCTCTCCCAGAATGCAAAGGTGAAGATAAAAATTTTCATTTTAGGCAGAACTGAAGCCCATTTTTCTCGTCAACTTTTTACGTGTCCCTCTCCTCAATTCCATCAACCCCCCCGACCTCAGGCCAAATCGGGCGTTGTGGAACCTGGACATGCTGCTGGATCACAAACTGAGATTTCTTCCTCCTGTTTATTTCATCACCAGAACTGCCATGCTCCACTATTTGCAAAATTATCCACATCTGCCCCTATTTCTTCAGCATGCCACTAGGATTCTAATCCATGCCTTTATTACCTTGAGGTTGAATTCTGCGATACTTTCCTAGCCAGCCTCCTGATTTCATAATCTGGACCTCACTTAGAATGCTGCCGCCTGTGTCCTTACAGCTTAAGGCTCCGCATTTCCATTACCCTCTTCCTGCCGGGCTTTACTAGCTCCCCGAACCCGACCATTCAATGTCAAAACCCTCATCATCGCCTTCTGGTTCTGTGCTGGGGCCCCAGCTGTTTACACTGTACATTAATGATTTCGACGAGGGGATTAAATGTAGTATCTCCAAATTTGCGGATGACACTAAGTTGGGTGGCAGTGTGAGCTGCGAGGAGGATGCTATGAGGCTGCAGAGCGACTTGGATAGGTTAGGTGAGTGGGCAAATGCATGGCAGATGAAGTATAATGTGGATAAATGTGAGGTTATCCACTTTGGTGGTAAAAACAGAGAGACAGACTATTATCTGAATGGTGACAGATTAGGAAAAGGGGAGGTGCAACGAGACCTGGGTGTCATGGTACATCAGTCATTGAAGGTTGGCATGCAGGTACAGCAGGCGGTTAAGAAAGCAAATGGCATGTTGGCCTTCATAGCGAGGGGATTTGAGTACAGGAGCAGGGAGGTGTTGCTGCAATTGTACAGGGCCTTGGTGAGGCCACACCTGGAATATTGTGTACAGTTTTGGTCTCCTAACCTGAGGAAGGACATTCTTACTATTGAGGGAGTGCAGCGAAGGTTCACCAGACTGATTCCCGGGATGGCGGGACTGACCTATCAAGAAAGACTGGATCAACTGGGCTTGTATTCACTGGAGTTCAGAAGAATGAGAGGGGACCTCATAGAAACGTTTAAAATTCTGACGGGGTTAGACAGGTTAGATGCAGGAAGAATGTTCCCAATGTTGGGGAAGTCCAGAACCAGGGGACACAGTCCAAGGATAAGGGGGAAGCCATTTAGGACTGAGATGAGGAGGAATTTCTTCACCCAGAGAATGGTGAACCTGTGGAATTCTCTACCACAGAAAGTTGTTGAGGCCAATTCACTAAATATATTCAAAAAGGAGTTAGATGAAGTCCTTACTACTAGGGGAATCAAGGGGTATGGTGAGAAAGCAGGAATGGGGTACTGAAGTTGCATGTTCAGCCATGAACTCATTGAATGGCGGTGCAGGCTAGAAGGGCCGAATGGCCTACTCCTGCACATATTTTCTGTGTTTCTATGTTTCACGACTTGCCCACCCCACCCCCTGCTCAGGGGCGGATTAACCATGGGGAAGATGGGGCTGCAGCCCCAGGCCCACCAAATAAATGTAGGAAAAAAATATAAGGCCTTCCAAATAGGCTGAATAGAATAGACAATAAGAGAGGGAAAATAAGACCGAGGAAAATAAATTCACTTGTTTATACCCATATACAGAAGTACCAGTATACACTAATGTACCTATATGCAGAACAGAGTATCTACTAGCCTGTTTTATTTCACATGTTATTGAGAAATTTGCATATATATATATATAGGAATCTAATATTGCAATGTTACCAGAACCAGAATATATACCTACATGATACAGAATATATGCTTTCATTGTTGAATATACTGGCCTATATTTTCATACTCAGAATCAGAATCATATACGTAATGTAATGAACATGAACAACCATAACTATATGCCCATTTGGAACAGTTTGCCTCAGGCCCTTAATCCGGCCCTGCCCCCACTCAATGACCACCTTTATCCCTATGACTCCAATCACAATTTTGCTTGACCACCAGTATCTGCGCTTTCCTTAGAAACTCCTTCGAAAAGCTTGCAAAGATGTTCTCTTTTACCCACTTGCCCCTCAACCCCATTCTATTTTTTCATCTACATTATTCACTGATCTGTAAAACATTTTAGGAACATCTTTCCAGTGTGAGGAGCAGTATGTAAAGGCAAATGTTGCTGTAAAAGTGCCTTGTGTTGTAAACGGGCTCTCTGGCCTTCAGCGGCTGAGCCACTACATGTATTTGGCTAAAGGAGTTTAAGACCGAAGCCCTATATAAATGGGAGCTTTCTACTGATTAATGCACATGCACTATTGTGAACTCCAGAGTAAAGCCCCATGTAAACAAACGGAAGTCAGTAACTCGAGATTCACCCTAGAGTGTACATACTTTGCACTCTCAGCCTTCTTATATTCATCTGATTCAACAGTTTGTTTTAAGTAGAAACCCTTTCAAACATCACTTCCAGATGGCCCTGGAATCTGGGCAAACAGCAGGAATTCCAGCTGAAGTATTGGGTCTTCAGTGCAGCACAGACTCGGTCAGAGCAGTTGTGCATATGGTTTGTGCTCTTAATAACGGACCATTTATATTGGTGTTAATGTTACATTCACAGCAGGTAATAAATATTTCTTCACCTGCAGGAAACCATTTTGTGAACATTTACTTAATTTTTTTAAGCAGAGGTATTCATAAGATAGCAGTGGTGAAATGAATAGAAAAATACATCGGATTTCACTGTTTGGTAGTGTGCTTGGGATGTGAACCGCATTGCATGTTGCATGTTTTGAGTGCACTTTTCTTGTTAATGTTCAGGTGTGTCTAGATAACAAAGACACCCACCCACGTCAGCTATTTCCAAGCGCTTCTTCAGTGACTTCCGGGGCACCTGACTGAGACTGTGCTGCCATCTATTGTCTCCTACTAATCCTATTAAAAAGTTGTACTGTAGCGAGGAAGGACTGACAGCATCACAAAGATTTGAATTTTTATGCTCCCTGATTACTCAGTTTGCAAATATACTCAGTGAGTTACTGAACTCACAGATCAAGGAGGTTCCCTGTGTAGTACCTATCTTTTGTGCTCTTTGCTTATCTGAACTGGGCTGCAGTAAAGTTGCTACATTTGGCCGCAGTACATCTGGACTATAGGGAGGAAAAACAAGGCAAGGTTTCCATCCAGGAGCGCTTTCCAGTCATTGCTGCTGGAAAGTATATACATGTGTACTCTGGGTGAGGACAGGATTAGAGTCTGATGTTATGTCCTCCATAACCAAATGTCTGTCAGCTGACTTTGCTATTTGAACACACATGAAGAATAAGGGGTGAGGTATAAGTGGGTTTGGTCGGTACCAGAAAGATTGTAGCTGGCATCTTTAGGAAAGAGGGAAATTTTAAACTATGTAATTTACAATGTATTGTGTAAGCTACCTATTTGGAAAATATTGCATTTTTGTTGGAGTTAGAATTGTAGGTTAAAATGAACATTGACATTTCTGTAAACCGGCAGGTTTGCAAGAAAGTACCGGGAGTGGTTTTTTTTTTAACAATTCTCTGAATATAATCACACTGACTTCATGCCATTACAGAAAGAAATGGTACTGAATTGCTTCTGAACTTTGCAGAAAAGGGTCCAGAATTGATCATTTTAATAATGCACTTCACTTAATCTAATAAATACGCACTCAAGTGTTGACAAGGGAAAGTAATATATTTTACAAGTGCACCCACGGCTGTAGAAATGTTTCAATCATATTCTGTTCTGATTATATTGATTACTACATGAATAAGTAGGGTGCAGTACAAAAGTATTGGTTACTCTTCTGTTTTGAATTGATAAAACCCAGAATTAAGTGGCACTGCAATACACAGTAGCAGTGCAAGACCTGAAGTTCCCATGTGCAAAGTTGTTGATCAAATAAGATGAATTTAGACCGACCATAGCTCTTGAAACCTCCTCACAACCCTCTTCCACTTTGTAAGGAAGGAGGGAAAATTAGTTGTAGCCCCAAGCTATTCCTGTGTACTTAGTAGTGAGCTCAGGAAGTGAGATAATGAGCAATGGAAGAGCTCTGACAGTATGTTCCTACTTAGAGAGATGCAGAGAGAAACCTTAACTGTGGGGAGAAAATAAACTGCATCCATTTAGCTTCACTCTCGCGCTCTCTCGCCCTTCCTCGACTCCTCTCTTCCCCCTCCACCCCTTCGTGGACTCACTACTTCTCTTCTAGCCCTCCACCAGTCATAACAACTCTTCAGCTGCTCAATTGCTCCCTCACCTCTGCCGTTGCCATCACTCACCACTGCTCACCTCTGCTATTCCCCCAGTGCTGTCATCATCTTCACTTCTGAAATCACGGGGCTCCCAATTCAAGCACGCCTAGCTGGCACTGACCTAGTTATTCGTCACCAGAATTTGTTCAACCACAGCAGGCGTTACTCTGTCTTGCTTTCCTTGGTCAATTAACTTATCCACAGCAGGATATAAATCACTGCATTCCACTGTATTTGTTTATCTGTATCCGTCCTTGTTGCCTTCAATCCTGTTCTTAAATAGATGTTTATACTGCTCTTTGAAAGAAAGTAATTGACATAGCATTGCCGAGTCTTGCTGTAAGCCCACTCCATAAATACATGACTCTATATATTGTGAGGGGGAGTTATTATCTCGTGCTTCATTTGAGGCATGCTAATCTCTTGCTCATCCTCTGATCGCAGCGAAATTAAAAAATCAGCTGACATCTACATTATCCATGTCTGTCGGAAGTCCTGAATTATGTTGCCTCTGAATTTTCTGCTCAGGTTATGTCAATCTTTGCCACAGATTTGTGTCATAAAATTATTCTTATCCCTCTCAGTCCTTTGCAGTGCATTGATGACTTTTGAACGCAAGTGAAAATTAATGCAGGGAATTATTCAGTGTCTTCAAGATATATCAAAATGTTTGATTATTCTTGTTCACAAGGTCTTCACGGAAGAGCCAGGTTATTCAGTCCATCTAAGTTCATCTATCTGGAAAGATCCTGAAGTCCCCGCTAACGGAGTGCCCAATTGCAACTGAAATAACTCTCAGGGTTTTGCCTTCACTAATTTACTTGGATGTCTGTTGCATATATTGGAGTCATGCTGAGTAAAGAAGAATTTGCTGACATCCAAGCTAAATTTACCTTTCACTAGTTTGAATGTCTGTTCCCTTATCTTATACTCACAATTTAATTAGTTTCACCAGCTGTGGCTCAGTGGTTAGCACTCTCGCCTCTGAGTCAGAAGGTTATGGGTTCAAGTCCCATAAAAAAAAAATCTAGGCTGACACTCCAGTGCAGTGCTGAGGGAGCGCTGCACTGTTGGAGGTGCTGTCTTTTGGATGAGACATTAAACCGAGGTGCTGTCGACTCTCTCAAGTGGACTTAAAAGATCCCATGGCACTATTCCCAAGCCCTGGCCAATATTTATCCCTCAATCAATGTAACAAAAACACAGATTTATCTGGTCATTATCACGTTGCTGTTTGTGGGAGCTTGCTGTGAGCAAATTAGCCTCCGTGTTTCCTACATTACAACAGTGACTACATTTCAAAAGTACTCATTGGCTGTATAGCGCTTTGAGACGTCCCGTGGTCGTGAAAGGTGCTATGTAAATGCAAACTTTTTTTTTGATTCCCTAATCTCGTACCTCCTTGCGAGGCTCAAAAGCCCAAGTTTTGCCAATCTTTCTTCATTATCCAGACCGTTGATACCAGGGATCAACCTTGTGACTCTTCCCTGCACTGCCTCCAACGCTTGAATGTTCTCTTTGTGTCTCAGGAACCAGAACAGGGCACAGTATGCAGGGGGCAGTCTGACCAGGGCTCTGTACAGTTTGATCACTATCTCCTCTGAAGCATTCTACTACTTTGGCTATGTAGTTCAACATTCTTTTGACTTTGTTGATTGCTTCTCTGCATTGGTGAGACATATTTAGCATTTATTCCAAGTGAAATGATGGGTGCCCTGTATGAAGTTGAACAGCATGTTAAGATTGTAATGGGCAGGGTATGTGTGCCAAGTGGTTAAACACTGTACTGTCAAATTGATGGAATGGGCACCAGGTGGATAAAGGTCAAAGTTGAGATGGTGGGGCAGGAGAATATGAATGGAGGGTGGCAATTGGGTATGGTAGCATTGTGGTTATGTTACGGGACTAGTAATCTCAATGTCTGGACACCAGAGACACAAGGTCAAACCACAGCAGTTGGGAAATTGAAATTCAGTTAATTAAATAAAGCTGGAATTAAAAAGCTATTTCAATAATGGTGACCATGAAAACAACGGTCACCCTTCTGGGTCACGAATGTACTTTTAGGGAAGGAAATCTGCCGTCCTTACCTGATCTGGCCTATATGTGACTCCAGACCCACAGCAATGTGGTTGACTCTTAACTGCCCTCTGAAATAACCTATCAAGCCACTCGGTTGTAACAATAATAAGTATAAAACCGGGTGGACAACCCGGCATCGACCTCGGCACTGGCTTCAGACACGACAGTGGCACACCCGGCCCAGTCGACCCTGCAAAGTCCTCCTCGCTAACATCTGGGGACTAGTGCCAAAATTCGGAGAGCTGTCCCACAGACTATTCAAGCAACAACCTTACATAGTCATACACTCAATCATACCTTTCAGCCAATGTTCCAGACTCCTCCATCACCATCCCTGGGTATGTCCAGTCCCACCGGCAGGATGAATCCAGCAGAGGTGGCGGAACAGTGGTATACAGTCGGGAGGGAGTGGCCCTAGGAGTCCTCAACATTGACTCTTGACCCCATGAAGCCTCATGGCTTTAGGTCAAGCATGGGCAAGGAAACCTCTGCTGATTATCACCTACCGCCTTCACTCAGCTGATGAATTAGCACTATGGGAGTGCCTTCCCCACAAGGACTGCAGCAGTTCAAGAAGGCAGCTCACCACCACCTTCTCGAGGGCAATTAGGGATGGGCAATAAATGCGGGTCTTGCCAGCGACCCTCACATTCCAGAACGAATTTTTTAAAAAAACTCCTCCATGTTGAACACAACTTGGAAGAGGCACAGTGTGTGGAAAGGGCACAGAATGTACTCCGGGTGGGGAACTTCAATGTCATCACCAAGAGTTGCTCAGTAGCACCATTACTGACCAAACTGGCCGAGTCCTGAAGGACATAGCTGCCAGGCTGGGCCTCCGGCAGGGGGTAAGAACACCAACACGAGGGAAAATCCTGCTTGACCTCATTCTCACCAAGCTACCTGTCGTAGATGCATCTGTCCATGATTGCAAAAGATCAGCAAAGTGATAGAAGGTATCATCGACTGTGCTATCAAGCGGCACTTGCTCAGCAATAAACTGCTCACTGATGCTCAGTTCGGGTACCACCAGGACCACTCGGCTCCAGACCTCAAATCAGCCTTGGTCCTAACATGGGGACAAAAGAGCTGAATTCCAGAGGTGAGGTGAGAGTGACTGCCCTTGACATCAAGGCAGCATTTGACCAAATGTGGCATCAAGGAGTCCTAGTAAAATTGAACTCCATGGGAATCGGGAAAAACTCTCCACTGGCTGGAATCATACCGAGCACAAATGGAGATGGCTGTTGGAGGCCAATCGTCGCTGCAGGAGTACCTGCAGTGTCTTTGCTGCAACCATCTTCAGCTGCTTCATGCTTCATCAATGATCTTACCTCATCAAGAAGTGGTGATATTTGTTGATGATTGCACAGTGTTCAGTTCCATTCGCAGCTCCTCAGATAATGAAGCAGTCCATGCCCACATGCAGCAAGACCCAGGCAACATTCAGGCTTGGGCTGATAAGTGACAAGTAACATTCGCGCCTCACAAGTGCCAGGCAATGACTATCTCCAACAAACGGGAGTCTAACCACTGCCCCGTGACTTCAACGGCATTATCATCACCAAATAACCCGCCATCAACATCCTGGGGGTCACCATTGACCAGAACCTTAACTGGAGCAGCCACATAAATACTGCGGCTACAAGAGCAGGTCAGAGGCTGGGTATTCTGCAGTGAGTGTCTCACCTTCTGACTCCCCAAAGCCTTTGCACCATCTACAAGGCACAAGTGGGGAGTGTGATGAAATACTCATCACTTGCCTGAATGAGTGCAGCTCCAACAACACTCAAGAAGCTCGACACCATCCAGGACAAATCAGCCCACTTGATTGGCACCCCATACTCCAGCATTCACAATTTAAAAGTTCTTTTGAAATTTTGAAAGTGAAGTAAAGTCCTAAATGTTTCTACATTACATTACCTATGTGAAAAATGTATATGGATTTCGAAGAAAAATAGTTGAATAAATTTTAACATCCCTCGTCTTAAGTGCCATCACTTCATTGGGCATGAAGACTTTCCTCTTCATGCACCAATTTACTTTTCTAAGAAATAATGTGTTGCCTTAGTAACTTAGAGTAAAACTTATTACAATCGCACTGAGCGGTGACTGCCTCTCATGCTTTGATCTAGATATACTGGGAAATGTTACCTTTTAGAACATGCATCCAATATTTTTTACTTGCACAAACCAGTTGTACTCTGAGCTTTTTATTTGCTCTCATTATGCTAATGACTCCTTTTTGGTCTTGGGCAAACTAGCAACTATGTGCATTCCATTAAGCCTTGCAACATTTAAACATTGATTTGATCTATATATAAGTATGCTCTGGTTATATTGATGAGCAGAACTTGAAATTGTCTCTGAAACGATCCATAATTTGATCTCGGATGTGTAGTACAATTCCCCTGAACTGCACGCATTACTGAACTGGAAGGGCTTGTTTCATGCCGGCTCTGACTTGGGGTTGTGCCAGTGTAATATTGAACACTTAGTCACCCTGTTAATTTTATTTTGATGAGCTATTGATTCAAGTCAGTAGGCATCTCCCACACTAACTACATTGAATTTTCTGTTTATAGAAATATCCTCTCCTCTGTCTCCTATGTGTGAATGTATATTTTATTTATATATAGAAATAGATGCATTAAGGGGTAACTAGATAAACATGTGGGAGAAAGTAATGGAAGATTATGTTGATAGGGATAGATGAGGAGGCTCATGCAGAGCATAAACATCAGCGTGAAGCAGTCGGGCTTTATGGCGTGTTTCTGTACTGTACATTCTATGTAATTCCATGCAAGATTTTGGACTGAGATTAAAAAAAGAGAGATGAAGGAATTGATGGGCGATACTGATTGCAAACAAAATAGAATTTAAAATTTTAAAGTAATAAACTAGGAAATACTCAGGTTGAAATGTTTTAAAAGCCATAATGTTGAGCAGGCAAGAAAAATAAAACTAAACTAAACAGGAATTCTTCAAAATTAATAGCACAGTTAAATGTGAATAAAAAGGAAAACTGTAAAAAAAAAACACAACTCCGTTAGGGAAAAGGAAGGCGAGAACTCAGAAGTATGGGAATCTGTTCAAACAGGTTAAAAAGGATATCAGTGCTAAGAAGACCCTCGATATACAACACAACTTGAAAAGTTCTAGGGTATGAAAGAGCAATTAGAGAGTAAAGTGATTTGAAGTTAAATAAATTAATATATTTTTGAGAAGTATTCACTGGAGGAGATCTACTAGCTTGCTGTCTGAGGATATGCTAACTTGCTATCCAAATTCTGCAGTAAATCTTATGCCTTAGAAAGATTTAAAATTAGCATGGCAGAGATGCTTAATCAGTTGAGGGGATTTAAGATGAACCAATCCCAAGGGCTAAGTGTTGTATATCCTAGGGGGCTGAAGAAGACTAGGGAGAAGGTTTGTGGGGCACAATTGTTAAAGAATTGCTCAGCACTGGTGAATTTCTGAAGAACTGCAAGCAAGCAAGGATTATATATAATGCCTATATTTATAAAAGGTGATGAACTGACCCAGACAACCTTGGGCCCATTTGTTTAATACCAATAAGGAGTAAGTTAATGGAAACTTTTCTAAGGAGCAGGCTGAAAGAGTACCTGCATAGCAATAAGTTGTATATGGGGAAAAAAATGGCAGTATGGAGGTGCCCGCTGGACAAATCCTCGTGGATGTTAAGGTAGTACATTGTCTATGATATAGTTTACCACAATTAAAATCCATTTTGACTTTAAGAAAGCTTTTAGCATGATGGTTTCTAGTTAAATAAAAGGACAAAGATAACCTGGGCAAAATATGGGATTGGATGATCTGGTTAAAAGAATTAGACTGGGGGAGGCTATTAACTGGATTCCCACAAGCATTTGTGCTTAGACCTGTATTGTTTCTAATGAATACCACAATCAGTTGTAAGCTGCTCAAAGTTGGCTAGAAAGAAAGACTTGCATTTATATAGCGCCTTCACAATTTCAGGATATCTAAAAGTGCTTCACAGCCAATGAAGTACTTTTGAAGTGTAGTCACTGTTGTAAGGTAGAAAACGCAGCAGCCTATTTGCGCATGGCAAGCTCCCACAAACAGCAATGTGATAATGACCAGATAATCTGTTTTTCGTGATGTTGATTGAGGGATAAATATTGGCCAGGACACTGGAGGTAACTCCCCTGCTCTTCTTTGAAATACAGGTAGTGCCATGGGATCTTTTACATCCACCTGAGAGGGCAGACGGGGCCTCCGTTTAACGTCTCATCCGAAAGGCAAACAGGATAAAGAGAATGCAACAAAATATTTTAGATTCATTATGTGATTGGACACCTCTCGTGCTCTCACTCTCTCTCTCTCTCTCTCTCTCTCTCTCTTTTTGTCCCTCTTGCGAGCTTTCGTTTTCTGTCTTTCTCTTGTGTATATACATCTTGTACTGAGTTCACTTTATTATGAATGTAAACTATAAATTTGGTATATCTGCTCATGCATTGGAAAACTTCATATTGTAAAAGAGTGACAAATCAAAATTTGTAGCTCAGAAGTGACCAAACTATAATTGTAGTGAGAAGGCAGGTCAAAATGGAAGCTCTGAGTGGTGAGCTTGGGTTATGCTGTTCCATGGGGCAGAGGAAAGGTGCAGAGGTGAGGAAGTAAGGGAGGGATGCATAGTGAGTGAAAGAATTGGAAAGAGGGTTGTGAAGCCCAAAGATGAGTATCTACCAGCATACATTGATATGATTCACTCAGTATGATAATTGGAAGAGTTCCTCCTCTGAGTATAACTGTATTTATGCATCTGTTTTAATAAATTTAGTTTAAAAGAAACTGGAGCATGAACTTCAGAACATTTCTGAGGTAGATTTTGAGAGAAAAGCTCATTTTCAACAGAGAGGGCGAGAAACTGGCTGATGAGGCTGAGGGATGAATATAGTATTGATTACACTGAAAATTTGAAAACTATTCACAGGACAAATGTGTTTGTACAGTTGTATTATTTACTTATTTAGCTTGGTTAAGGAAATCATAAATTAATTTATTTTCCAGGAACCAATTAAAAACACTTGCTTCATCATCTTTGGGTTTCACAACTCTCTTTCCAATTCTTTCACTCACTATGCATCCCTCCCCTACTTCCTCACCTCTGCACCTTTCCTCTGCCCCATGGAACAGCATAACCCAAGCTCACCACTCAGAGCTTCCATTTTGACCTGCCTTCTCACTTCCGCCCAGCTTGAGTTCCAATGCGCTAATTTTCTTTGTGTCACATATTGTAAGGCATATCTTGCATTTATATAGTGCCTTTTTAAACTGTAATGGTGAGGAGTGATCTGGTGTCCCTCCAAGGGTCCTCTCCTATTTCTCATCTACATGCTGTCCCTCCGTGACATCATCTGAAAACACATTGTCACTTTCCACATGTACGCTGACGACACCCAGCTCTATCTCATCACCACTTCTCTTGACGCCTCCACTGTCTCTAAATTGTCAGCTCACGGGGTTGGGTGTAATATATTAGCATGGATAGAGGATTGAGTAACTAACAGAAAACAGAGAGTCGGGATAAATGGGTAATTTTCCGGTTGGCAAACAGTGACTAGTGGGGTGTTGCAGGGATCAGTGCTGGAGCCTCAACTATTTATATCTATATTAATGATTTGGATGAAAGGACCGAGTGTAATGTAGCCAAATTTGCTGATACAAAGATAGGTGGGAAAGCAAGTTGTGAGGAGGACACAAAGAATCTGCAAAGGGATATAGACAGGCTAAGTGAGTGTGCAAAAATTTGGCAGATGGAGTATAATGTGGGAAAATGTGAGGTTATCCACTTTGGTAGGAAACATAAAAATGCAACTTATTATTTAAATAGGGAGAGATTACAAAATGCTGTGGTACAGAGGGATCTGGGAGTCCTTGTACATGCTACACCTGCATGCTAACTTTTTGTGTTTCAAGTAATTAGGAAGGCAAATGGAATGTTGGCCTTTATTGCAAGGGGGATAGAGTATAAAAGTAGGGAAGTCTTACTACAACTGTACAGGGTGTTGGTGAGACCACAGCTGGAGTAATGTGTACAGTTTTGTTCTCCGTATTTAAGGAGGGATATACTTGCATTGGAGGCAGTTCAGAGAAGGTTCACAAAGTTGATTCCTGAAATGAAGGGGTTGTCATGAAGAAAGGTTCATCAGCTTGGGCCGAGTTTAGAAGAATGAGAGGTGATCTTATTGAAACATGTAATATTCTGAGGGGGCTTGACAAGAATAGATGCAAAGAGGATGTTTCCCCTCGTGGGGGAATCTAGAACTAGAGCATAGATTCAGAATAAGGGATTGCCCATTTAAAACGGAAATGAGGAGGAATTTCTTCTCTGAAGGTTGCGAATTTTTGGAATTCTCTACCCCAGATAGCTGTGGAGGCTGGTCCATTGAATATATTTAAGGTGGAGATAGACAGATTTTTGAACGATAAGGGAGTCGGCAGGGAAGTGGAGTTGAGGCCAAGATCAGATCAGCCATGATCTTATTGAATGGCGGAGCAGGCTCGAGGGGCCAAATGGCCTACTCCTGCTCCTATTTCTTATGTTCTTATCCCAGGCAGCCTATCGCTGTCATATCCACAGCCACTCCCTTACTAATCTCTATGCATAGACCCAATTTGGTAGGTCTTGCTGTGTATTTTGCTATGTACAGATAGTCCTGGAATGCTCTATCTCATCACCACTTCTCTCAACACCTCCACTGTCTCTAAATTGTCAGACTGTTTGTCTGACATCCAGTACTGGATGAGCAGAAATTTCCTCCAACTAAATGTTGGGAAGACATCATCTTCGGTTCCCACCACAAACTCTGTCCCTAGCCATAAATTCCATCCCTTTCCCGAGCATCTCTCTAAGGCTGAATCAGACTGTTTGAAGCCTTGGTGTCAAATTTGACCCTGAAATGAGCATCTGACTGCATATCTGCATCATAACTAAGACCGCCTATTTCCACCTCCGTAACATCGTCCATCTCCGCCCCAACTCAGCTCATCTTCTGCTGAAACCCTCATCCATGCCTTTGTTACCTCTAGATTTGACTATTCCAGTACACTCCTGGCTGGCCACCCATGTTCTACTCTACATAAACTTGAGTTCATCTAAAACTCGACTGCCCATCCCCTAACTCACACCAAGTCGTCGTCTTCCATCACCCCTGTGCTCGCTGACCTATATTGGCTCCCGATTAAGCAACGCCTCGGTTTTAAAATTCTCATCCTTGTTTTCAAATCCCTCTATGGTCTCGACCCTCCCTTTCTCTGTAAATTGCCTCCAGCCCCACAGCTCGACACCCCCCCCCCCCCCCCGAGATATCTGTGCTCCTCTAATTCTGACCTCTTGAGCATCCCTGATTTTAATCACTCAACCATTAGTGGCCGTACCTTCAGCAGCTCATGCTCTAAACTTTGGAATTTGATCCTTAAACCTCTCTACCTCTCTTTCCTCCTTTAAGACGCTCCTTAAAACCTACCTCTTTGGCTAAGCTATTGCTCATCTGCCCTAATTTCTCCTTGCGTGACTCCGTGTCAAATTTTGGTTGTGAAGTACCTTGGGAAGTTTTACTACATTAAAGGCACTATATGAATACAAGATGTTGTTGTTGTTGGGAGAGTTTTGTTCATGTTGAAAAACCAAAATTTGAGGGGCAGGCAGTAACTTTTTACAAAAAGAAGGGTTTGGAAAATGTTACATCCAAGCATCTAGCAAATGTAATCAATAATTGCAAGTACTGAACCTCACCACGTATTCTCTTTCCCCTACCCCCAACAACAACATGCATTTATATAGTACCTTCAATGTAATAAAACATCCCAATGTGTGCTTCCCAGGAAAGTAATTAGACAAAAAGTGACACCAAGCCAAAGAAGGAGACATTAGGACAGGTGTCGAAAAGCTTGGTCCAAGAGGTAGGTTTGAAGGATGTAAAGGAGTAAAGAGAGGCGGAGAGATTTAGGGAGGAACTCCAGAGCTTGATACCTCGACAGCTGAAGGCATGGCCGCCAATGACGGGGTGAGTCCAGAGTTGGAGGAGCACAGAATTCCTGGAGGATTGGATGGAGGAGGTTACAGAGATAGGGAGGGGCGAGGTCATGGAGGGATTTGAACATGAGAATTTCAAAATAGTCACTAAGGAACCTGGAGCCAATATAGGTTAGTGAGCACAGGGGTGAATGGGGCTTGGTGAGAATTCGGAAACGAGCAACAGAGTTTTGGATGATAAATTTATGGATGGGGGAAGATGGGAGACCGGCCAAAAGAGCATGAGAATAGTTGAGTCTGGAGGTTAACAAAAGATTAGATGAAGGTCAGCAGCAGATGGGCTTAGGCAGGAGCAGAAATGGGCAACATTACTGAGATGGAAGTAGGCGGTTATGCTGATGGAGAGGATATGGGATTGGACCCACAGCTCAGGATCAAATAGGACGGCAAGAATATGAATAGTTTGGTTCAGCCTGAGACAGTGGCCAGAGAGAGACTAGGGAATTGAGTTTGTTCAAATGGTTATATTACCTGAACTTAACTCGTAATCAGCTTGCTGAATTTAAGTACCAAAAGGCACTAATTTAAAAAATAACATTTAATAAATCACCTCGCATAGGGTTGCTGACTGGAATATTTGCCCTCCAATCAGGAGACCTAAAATGTGTTCAGATCTTCTTTTACTGTCTTATGATCCCTTCCCCATTGAAGTTGTGCCACCTAGCATGTCCATCCAAGGTAGCACTGACTGTAGCCATGGAAACATCTGTACACTGGCCTGTTCTGACCTTGCTGTCAAGGATCCAGTGGGCTCTTAACCAGAGGTTTGGCAGGGTTAGGGTGAATGTTTCAAATACTACAATAGAAAACAAAGACTGAATGTTTTTTATATAGCGCCTTTCACGTCCTGAGGATATCTCAAAGCGCTTTACAGCCAATTAAGTACTTTTTTGAAGTCTAATCACTGTTATAATGTCGGAAAAATAGCTTAAATAATTTTTAATGACATTTGAACTTTTGTTTATAAAGGCATTTTGTTTACCGGGATATACTTGGTGTGACATTTTGACTTGCTTTTTGAGAAGTTTTAACAATGTTGTGCCTTTTGAGTGGATTAAGTAAAATGGGCCAAATGATCTTCCTCGTTCATACTTGTGATTTCATTTGTCTTTGTTAAAGGGGTTTTGTGAGCCTTGCTGCCATTTCATGATTTAGAAACCGATATGTTGGCACATGAGGTCATTTTGACCCCGCTTGCTGTGCTGAACTTCGTTCCTCTTGGGGTTGATTTTCACCCAGCCCTCTCTTCCTGCTTTTTCCCAATATCTTTTCTATATTTAAATTAATATCCAATGACTTTTTGAAAAAACAGCAATTTTTTTTACACATCAGTAACTACAGAATGTTGATGACAAATAGGTGTTTTCAAGGAAAGTAATGCAGTGGGGTTATTCATTGTTCATGAGCAGATTACAAAGCAGGTAAAGGCTGCTGAGTTTTGGGTCTGTTTTTTCACCAAAATGCTAATTTATTTTCATTCTCTGCAGTTGGTGTTTTTTTTATTTTGTACAATTTATTTTGATTTTGTTGCAGTATTTTGCAGCTAGAGCTGAAGTTGCATGTCCAGTGTGCAGGGTTTGAATGAGGCTTTTGCTCGATGTTTCACCTTAATGCTTTCACTTTACCACATTTTCTTTGTTAGAATTTTATGGAATTGTTTTGTCTATTCCCGTTCAGTCCGTCCATAACAATTTCTCAAAAGTGGCATCTGTCTTTGATTCCCTGCCAGAATATGGTTGTACTTGTGCTTTTGATGTGCAGAATGTATGTATTTTGTAGGATCGGGTTTTCGACTAGAGCTTTACTGTAGGCAACTGCATGTACTGACTGGCAGATAATTGAGAGCAATCCTCTAATTCACCATGAATGATAGAGAAGGTATGTGCAGGCCAACCCTGTAATTTTACATTTAATTTACTTTTTAAGTAGTCACTGTTGACGGTTTAACCCACCTTTAAAAAGGATTCATTTGCTTGCAAGTTTGGATCTAGTACAGTGGTAAAAGCACAGGGAGATCTGTTGGTCTTCAAAGCAGGTTTCTGTTAAAATCTTAAAAGGGCTTCCCAGATGACTGTTAGTGTTCACTGTACGGTGGCAGATTTGGTGAGTTTAAATGCAACTAAAATGTTTTTGAGTTGCTTTAAGTTGCTGCGGTGCGAGTGTTTAAATGGATGTAACTAGCAGCTCTTGTATGTAATTAGTAACTATATATAGAATAATGTAAATATGAGGCTGTTAGAAAGCAGTGGTGGGTTTGAAGATTCTACCACAGGATCAAGGTTCAAATGGTTTTATACTCTACATCTGCACCATGATATTGTTACTATTTAATTTTCTTTCTCCGATGCTTTGCTCTTTTCCAGGGTATAGGGTAACATTTCCTGGCACAGATGTCTGTATGGAAGAGTAGTATTTAGAGAAAGAAGTACATTTTCTTCAACCGATTTATCCTGCATTTGTCAACAATTCAGTGTCTCAAAAATAAGTAATTTCATAGTCATTTTCTACTTCATAGTACAGTGCCAATGTTAATGTGGGAATGTAATGGTGATCTTGGACATGGTGGTACTGCGATCTTGAATCAGAAAGTGCAGCAGACTCTCAGATTGTTAGCTACTTGACGAAGGCAGTGAAGAGAAGCCGCAAAAGGCAGCAGTGGTATTGTGCAGTGTCAGTGTAAGCACGCTCGTGTCTGTGAAAACGCATTCAGCGCAATTGCAGTATCAAATGCCATTTTTTAAATTGCAATTCTTTTACAGATGGTGTTTCTCGGTATAACAGTTCATAAGAATTCTTCCACTTTATCCATTTGCATTATGTAATGTAAATATAATGGGTAACCTATGGCTGACCATGGCACTTTGTCAGATCAGCTGGGATTTTTTTTCAATGAATGCTTACTACTCTTAAAGTTTGTGTGCATTTTCATCAGAATTTTACCGGTATTCGGGTGCTGCTCTGTGTCACTGTGTTGTGGAGGTGTCGGAGTGTAAACTTCAAGCATTGTGACACACATGGTAAGTGTATCGATTACACAACTAAGGTGGCACGTTTTATTGCAGTGGATTATGCCGTGTCTGCCAATGATTGCTCTTTGGTTCCAAAGTTCACAATAAACAAACGGACTTAATGTGTATTGTTAAGTCTCTGTTTAGATATAAGTACCATATGACCTGGTGGGTGGAGAACTGCTCCGAATAGAATTGTTCTACCCACTGGTGTAGAGGTTGTTGATTTCTAATAAAATGTTAAATATTGGCAAGGTTGTCTGTTGTGGTAGCCATGTTATATCGACTGAGTTTCTGATCTAGTTTGTCATCTGAGAAAATGGCAAAAGTCAAGCTTCTGTCTTCTTCCATAGTAATTGATGTGTTTGATTCCAGGAACATTCAAGATCGAGCGCTTTTAAAGGTTTACCACAAGGATCCCGCCCATATTTCTTCTTTTAACCATTCTTCAAGGGCTGTGAATGGAGATGTGAGAGTAAGTACAATTGTAGTTATAAACCTACTGAGTATGTGGGTGTGTGTGTGAGAGAGAAATATTTGCTGCTCTAATTTCATCAATTATTTATAATTGATCTCATTGTGATGTTTGTGTGAAGCTTCAGTTGGCGAAAAGTTTACACAAGAATGGATTTATGTATAAATGGCTGGCCGAGCAATGCAAAAATGTACCTTAAGGCTTTGATCTTTCTCCATCCTGTAGATAGTGTGTAAATTGACCCCCACTGCATATGGTTCCACTTTTGTGATAATGATAGCAGGTCTTTTGTGAGCGACCTGGATTGTGTAACTTGCATGGAGACGTGCCTTTTTTTTTAATTCTTGCTTTTCTTTTTAAAGTCAAGTTTCATTTTTATACTATAACTTTGTTTTGGATGTGACTTTTTTTAAAGCAATTTGTAATCCATGGCATTAAAAACCTGCATAAACTCGTTGTCAGTTAAGGCACCTGTTCCACTTGTAGGGGGAGGGGAGGAGAGGAAAGGAGAGGGAGGAGGGTTGCTTAGCTGTGTACTGGCTGGAGTAATTATAACATTAGCTATCAAGACCCAGTTGTAGCCTCGAGTAGAATTTCCACTAACTGTTTCTGAAAGTTGGTAGAATCTCTGTTTGAGTTGATAAACTTGCAATAAGTTAATGTATGTGGTACGCAATACCACTTCAGATGCAAAACAGTATAATGTCTACCAGAGTGCAGTATTTAGCAATTATGTTAATGCACTCATTAGTTTAATTTAATCACCGCTGGTAAAGGATTGATAATTGTGTAAAAACTCAGCTGCATGCATGCATTCTGTAAACTTTAAAAAAAATATATATATAATTGTCAATTTCTCTCTCAAAAAAAAAAGCCTGACAAAACTCAACAATTAAGGTTTAATATTATTAAAATGAGTCTTTGAATTATACTTTATTAACATACTGTACTAAAGACCCCTTTAATACATCCAGTGGCACTACATGCAGGTTTTCTTTCCATTAGAATCCAAAGTGATTACATCAATATGTATTGAGTTCACAAATGCCCTTGTGTTCTCCGATATTGCATGTACTGATACTCCTTGCCAGATAGAAACATGTGGAGCAGTCAGAGCTCGTTGGCTCTTTTTTTAAAATGCATTCAGCAATAGATTTTAGGTGTGGTCTTGGAGCTATTTCCAGACCATAAACATATCATTTCTTCTTCCTCCGTGTTTGTTTTCATACGTGATAAGGAGCAGTGAAGTGCTTCCATCGTGCAGCTTCAGAGGTGAGTTTTCTGCATGCTCGCTTCGGCCTAGTTAAGTGTTTCCTTAAGAAACATTCCAGAAGTTATTGTTAGAACCTGCTCCTACGCAATCTGGTTTGAGAGAACAAATGTTTTTTTTTTAATTTTACATCTGCAGTCCATTTAAAATGAAGGTTTAGAAACCAGAACAGTCGGTCAGTAAAGGGTATGTGTGGTTATGAAATTAAATCAGCAGTTGTCGAACAAAACTGGATTTGCTATTTGTTGTGTTTTGAGGGGGTGGGGAGGTTAAATAAGTGTGTTTAAATTGCAGTCTGTGTTCAGGCTGGCTCGATGGTAGAGGCAGATTGTCGCAGTACCTACATGAGAAATTGTTGTGACCTGTGGGTAAATTAAAGTGACCATGAAGGTCTTTGATCTGAGTGAACTTAACGCTTTGCCAAGATGTTGCTAAATACCTCGGCATGGTTCAACAACTGAAGCCTTTGCCTTGTGTTTCAAAGGGTCGTGGAGTTTACTAACAACTTGGAAAATGTTTTCATTTCATGTTCCGAGTTCAGCTTGTGAAGCTAATTTTATTTTGAACTTGTAGCTCTATTAAAAAAATATTGAGGTTGTTAGTGCAGCAATGCCATCTGAGCAAATGGCATGAAGATTCTTTGAATCACATGTATTATAGAATATGTACTGTGCTGATGAGCTGAAGAAGAAAGTGAAAAGCAATCTGCTACTGTGAAATGTTAGCACATTGTCTTTTTGTGCCTTGGTTTTAGATGGAGGCACATTGTGTATTAACATTTTGTGGTGTTGGCAGGACTTCTGCATTGGCAGACCTTCAATGCTGAGCTGGTTCGAGATTAATGATTTTTTTTCTCTCTCTCATTTCTGTCAATTTTCTGCTCCCATGAATATAATAATAGTACAGATCCGCAGGCGCTTGTTGTGCTCCGATGTTTCCCTCAAGTGGCCATTATTTGTGTTTGAGTCTTGGTAGTGAATATTAACCAACTATTCAACCACTGGGCATCACAGCCAAACCCAATCCTCCCCTTGACCAACAACCACACATGCATACTTACAAGTAGGGGGTGCTGTATAGCTCTTTTATTTCTCTTTACCCCAACAATCTCTACAAGAACAATTTTTTTTTGTTCATTCTAGGATGTGGGCGTCACTGGCAAGGTCCGCATTTATTGCCCATCCCTAACTGCCCATGAGAAGGTGGTGATGAGCTGCCTTCTTGAACCGCTGAAATCCGTGTGGTGAAGCTGTTCCCACAGTGCTGTTAGGGTGGGAACCTGCAGGTGGTGGTGCTCCCATGCGCCTGCTGCCCTTGTCCTTCTAGGTGGTAGAGGTCGCGGGTTTGGCAGGTGCTGCCGAAGAAGCCGTCGCGAGTTGCTGCAGTGTATCTTGTAGATGGTACACACTGCAGCTACAGTGCACCAGTGGTGGAGGGACTGAATGTTAAAGGTGGTGGATGGCTGCAAATCAAGCGGGCTGCTTTGTCCTGGATGGTGTCGAGCTTCTTGAGTGTTGTTGGAGCTGCACTCATCCAGGCAAGTGGAGAATATTCTTTCACATTCCTGATTTGTGCCTTGTCGATTGTGGAAAGGCTTTGGGGAGTCAGGAGGTGAAACACTCGCCGCAGAATACTCAGCCTCTGACCCGCTCTTGTTGCCACAGTATTTATGTGGCTGGTCCAGTTAAGTTTGTGGTCAATGGTGATCCCCCCAGGATGTTGATGGTGTGGGATTCGGTGATGGTAATGTCGTTGAATATCAAGGGGAGATGGCTTGACTCTCGCTTGTTGGAGATGGCCATTGCCTGGCACTTGTGTGGCACGAATGTAACTTGCCACTTATCAGCCCAAGCCTGAATGTCATCCAGCTCTTGCTGCATGTGGGCATGGACTGCTTCATTATCTGAGGAGTTGTGGATAGCACTGAACACTGCAGTCATCAGCGAACTTTATGATGGAGGGAAAGTCATTGATGAAGCAACTGAAGATGGTTGGGCCGAGGACACTGCCCTGAGAAACTCCTGTAGCGCTGTTCTGGGGTTGAGATGATTGACCTCCAACCACCAGAACCATCTTCCTTTGTGCTAGACATGACTCCAGCCAGAAACATAGAAAATAGGTGCAGGAGTAGGCCATTCGGCCCTTCGAGCCTGCACCACCACTTGATAAGATCATGGCTGATCATTCCCTCAGTACCCCTTTCCTGCTTTCTCTCCATACCCCTTGATCCCTTTAGCCGTAAGGACCGTATCTAACTCCCTCTTGAATATAGCCAATGAACTGGCATCAACAACTCTCTGTGGCAGGGAATTCCACAGGTTAACAACTCTCTGAGTGAAGAAGTTTCTCCTCATCTCAGTCCTAAATGGCCTACCCCTTATCCTAAGACTGTGTCCCCTGGTTCTGGATTTCCCCAACATCGGGAACAATCTACCCGCATCTAACCTGTCCTGTCCCGTCAGAATCTTGTATGTTTCTATGAGATCCCCCCCTCATCCTTCTAAACTCCAATGTATAAAGGCCCAGTCGATCCAGTCTCTCCTCATATGTCAGTCCAGCCATCCTGGGAATCAGCCTGATGAACCTTCGCTGCACTCCCTCAATAGCAAGAACGTCCTTGCTCAGCTTAGGAGACCAAAACTGAACACACTATTCCAGGTGAGGCCTCACCAAGGCCCTGTACAACTGCAGTAAGACTTCCCTGCTCCTATACTCAAATCCCCTAACTATGAAGGCCAACATACCATTTGCCTTCTTTACTGCCTGCTGTACCTGTATGCCAACTTTCAATGATTGATGAACCATGACACCCAGGTCTTGTTGCACCTCGCCTTTTCCTAATCTGCCACCATTCAGATAATCTGTCTTCATGTTTTTGCCCCCAAAGTGGATAACCTCACATTTATCCACATTATACTGCATCTGCCATGCATTTGTCCACTCACCTAACCTGTCTAAGTCACCCTGCAGCCTCTTGGCGTCCTCCTCACAGCTCACACCGCCACCCAGTTTAGTGTCATCTGCAAACTTGGAGATATTACGCTCAATTCCTTCATCTAAATCATTGTAAAGAGCTGGGGTCCCATCACTGAGCCCTGCGGCACTCCACTAGTCACTGCCTGCCATTCTGAAAAGGACCAGTTTATCCCGACTCTCTGCTTCCTGTCTGCCAACCAGTTCTCTATCCACGTCAGTATATTACCCCCAATACCATGTGCTTTGATTTTGCACACCAATCTCTTGTGTGGGACCTTGTCAAAAGCCTTTTGAAAGTCCAAATACACCACATCCACTGGTTCTCCCTTGTCCACTCTACTAGTTACATCCTCAAAAAATTTCAGAAGATTTGTCAAGCATGTTTTCCCCTTCATAAAGCCAGTGGAGAGTTTTCCCCCTGATTCCCATTGATTGCAGTTTTACTAGGGCTCTTTGGTGCCACACAGTCAAATGCTGTCTTAATGTCAAGGGCAGTCACTCTCACCTTACCCCTGGAATTCATCTCTTTTGTCCCTGTTTGGACCAAGGCAATAATGAGGTCTGGAGCCGAGCAGTCCTGGCAGAACCCAAACTGAGCCTCGATGAGCAGGTTATTGATGAGCAAAAGCTGCTTGATAGCACTGTCGACGACACTTTCCATCACTTTGCTGATGATTGAGAGTCGACTGATGGGGCGGTAATTGGCCGGATTGGATTTATCCTGATATTTGTGGTCAGATAAATGCCAGTGTTGTGGCTGTACTGGAACAACTTGACTAGAGCCACGGCTAGTTTGGAGCACAAGTATTCAGCAGGAGAGCCGGAATATTGTCGGAGCCTGTAGCCTTTGCTGTATCCAGTGCGCTTAGCCGCTTCTTGATATCATGTGGAGTAATTGGCTGAAGACTGGCCTCTGTGATGGTGAGGGCCTCAGGAGGAGGCCGATATGGATCATCCACTCAACACTTCCGGCTGAAAATGGTTGCAAACACTTCAGCCTTGTCGTTTGCACTTGCGTGCTGGGCTCTGCCATTATGGAGCCTCCGCTCCCGTTAGTTGTTTAATTGTCCACCACCATTCATGATTGGATATGTCAGGACTGCAGAGCTTTGATCTGATCTGTTGATTGTGGGTTCACTTAGCTCTGTTTATGGCATTCTGCTCCTGCTGCTTAGCATGCATGTAGTCCTGTGTTGCAGCTTCCCCAGGTTGGTACCTCATTTTTAGGTTTGCCTGGTGCTGTTCCTGGCATGGTCTTCTGCACTCCTCATTAAACCAGGGTTGGTCCCCTGCTTGCTGGTAATGGGAGATTGTGGGAAATGCCGTACCATGAGGTTACAGATTGTGGTGGAGTACAATTCTGCTGTTGCTCATAGTCCATAGCGCCTCATGGATGCCCAGTTTTGTGCTGCTAGATCTGTTCTGAATCTATCCCATTTAGCACGGTGGTAAGAACTTAAGAAGTAGGAGCAGGAGTAGTCGGCCATTTGACCCCCTCGAGCATGCTCCGCCATTCAATTAGATCATGGCTGATCTTCTACCTCAACTCCACTTGTCCGCACTATCCCCATGTCCCTTGATTCCCTTAATATCCAAAAATCTATCGAATATACTCAACGACTGAGCTTCCACAGATCTCTGGGGTAGAGAATTCACAATCCTTTGAGTGAAGAAATTGCTCCTCATCTCAGTACTAAATGGCCGACCCTTTATTCTGAGACTGTGCCCCCTAATTCTAGACTCCCCAGCCAGGGGAAAAATCCTTTCTGCATCTACCTTGTCAAGCTCTAAGAATTTTGTATGTTTCATTGACATCACTTCTCATTCTTCTAAACTCTAGAGAATATAGGCCTAGTCTACTCACTCTCTCCTCATAGGACAATCCCCCCATCCCAGGAATCAGTCTGGTGAACCTTTGTTGCACTTCCTCTATGACAAGTAAAATTCTTCCTTAGGTAAGGAGACCAAAACTATACACACGACTCCCGGTGTGGTCTAACCAGGGCTCTATATAATTGCAGTAAAATATCTTTATTCTTATACTCAAATCCTCTTGTAATAAAGACCAACACACTATTTGCTTTATTAATTGCTTGCTGTACCTGCATGTTAACTTTCAGTGATTTGTGTACAAGGACACCCAGGTCCCTCTGAGCACCAACATTTCCCAATCTCTCACCATTTTTTAAAAAAATGCTCTGCTTTTCTATTTTTCCTACCAAATTGGATAACTTCACATTTCTCCACATTATATTCCATTTGCCATGTTCATGCTCACTCACTTAGCCTGTCTATATCCACTTGAAGCCTCTTTGCATCCTCCTCACAACTTACATTCCCACCTAGCTTTGTATCATCAGCAAACTTGGATATATTACATTTGGTTCCCTCATCCAAATCATTGATATAGATTGTGAATAGCTGAGGCCCAAGCACTGATCCTTGCGGTGCCCACGCGTTGCAGCCTGCCAACCTGAAAATGACCCATTTATTCCTACTCTGTTTTCTGTCTGTTAACCAATCCTCAATCCATACTAGTATATTACTCCAATCCCATAAACCCTAATTTTATTTAATAACCTCTTGTGTGGCACCTTACCAAATGCCTTCTGAAAATCCAAACACATCACATCCACATCGCATTCCCCCTTATCTATTCTGCTCGTTACAATCTTAACTAACTTGATTTGTCAAACATGATTTCCCTTTCATAAATCTGTCTTGACTCTGCCCAATCTTATTATTCTTTTCTAAGTGCCCTGTTACCATGTCCTTAGTAATAGATTCTAGCATTTTCCCTACTACTGATGTCAGGCTAACTGGTCTGTAGTTTCCCGTTTTCTCTCTCCCTCCTTTCTTAAATAGTGGGGTTACATTTGCTACCTTCCAGTCTATGGAATTTTGGATGGAGGGTGTCTTCAGTGTGAAGATGGGACTTCATCTCCACAAGGACTGTGCGGTGATCACTACTACCAATGCTGTCATGGACAAATGCAACTGCGATAGGTAGATTGGCGAAGACAAACGAGGTCAAGTTTTTTCCTCATGTTGGTTCTCTCACCACCTGCTGTAGGCCCAGTCTGACAGCTATGTCCCTCAGGACTCTGCCATCTCAGTCAATAGCAGTGCTACTGAGAGCCACTCTTGGTGATGGACACCCAGAGTATATTCTGTGCCCTTGCTACCCTCAGTGCTTCTTTCAAGTGGTGTTCAACATGGAGGAATACTGATTCATCAGCTGAAGGAGGGCAATAGGTGGTAATCAGCAGGAGATTTCCTTGTCCATGCTCGACCTGAAGCAATGAGAGTTCATGGGATCCGAAGTCAATGTTGAGGACTCCCAGAGCCACTCCTTCCCTACTGCATACCACTGTGCTGCCACCTTGGGTGGGTCTGTCTTGCCGGTGGAATGGAACATTCTCAGGAATGGTGATGGAGAAGTCCGGGACATTGGCTGAAAGGTATGATTCTGAGAGTACGACGATGTCAGACTAGTGCTTGACTAGTCTGTGGGACAGCTCTCCCAATTTTGGCACAATTTCCCAGATGTTAGTGAGAGAGACTTTGCAGGGTTGACTGGGCTGGTTGTGCCGTTGTCATGTCTGAAGCCGGTGCCGAGGTCGATGCCAGGTGCCTGTCGGTTTTATTATTCTTATTGTTTCATGTAGCAGCTTGTTATAACTAGGTTGCATTTACATAGCATCTTTAACATAGTAAAACATCCCAAGGCGCTTCACAGGAGCATTGACAAACAAAATTTGGCAACGTTGTAGTGTTAAATCCAATTGTAGAACCCTTGCAGCAACTCCAAGGTCTACTAGCTCAGCACAAATCAAAGTTGGGATTTGCCTGGTCTGTGTGATTCAACTGTGCACTTGGTAACTTGCTGAGTCATTGAGAGAGACCCGGGACCAATAAATGTGATCCTGTCTAGACTGGATTATTTTACATCGTATCTTGTGATTTTTTTAAATTCAAAATCCCAAGTATAAGCTACATTGTCCTACTGTGGGATAGCTTCTACCTGCCAATTTAAGTCAAGATTTTCAGAATTTGCGTAAATCTGATCCTTTTTCTATACTGCTGTATGTAGGTTTACTTTAGCACACGATAACTTTGCATTTTACAGCAATGTTTTTTGACCAGTTAGTACCTAATCAGTAAGCCAACACCATATAGTAAAATGTAGGTTTTCTTTTATATGGGTAAGTTTTTGTTCCAAGCTGTTGGGTTAAATCTGCCTGCTGAGTGTAGGTGATGAAGGAGCTATATTTCATCCTGCTTGGTCTCCCTTCTCTTTCTCTTCTCCCTCCTCCCCCAATACAATTTGTTCTTGGTAGGGATTATGTTGGTGTCGCATTTCCCCCCCCCCCCCCCCAAGTGCAAATTCTCAGTGTCTTTGTATGCCATCCCCCACTTTATACATGATAGTGTCTCTGCATGCTGAGAAAATTATTTTCGCAAATGTTCTGCTTAAGAATGTAACGTAAGAAAGAGGGGCAGGAGTAGGCCATACTGCCCCTTGAGCCTGCTCTTGCTGCAAGGCAAGTGACTTTAGTAACTGAGCAGTGTATTCTATGTTATGATACTAAATATACTGTAATGCTCATGTTTTAGACTTGAAATAATACTGTGCGAGACAGCTTTCATTTGCTCCGGTGAATGTTTGTTGGCAGGTAAACCTTTAAGGCAAGTATTGGACAACACTGTTCTGTAATTGAACAGTGACTCATGCAGTGGTAAGAAAGAGGACACCTGAGTAAACAGTGTCATGTGTGCCAGTAAAACAAATCCTGAACCTGAGCAAAGAGCAGATTATCCAGACCGCCCCACCCCTCCCCCTTGTTCTCTTCCTTAAAGGATTGTGTTCATGAAAGTGTCATCTCTTTGCTTGCATATCATGTTATCGTGATGAAAATAACATACATCTTTCCTGGCGCGCTCTCTCTCTCTCTCTCTCTCTCTCTCTCTCTCTCTCCTCTTCCCCCAAGTTTGACACCTTTATCCCCTCCGGAGACATTTCTCTTTTAGTAACTATTTTGAATCCCGAAGTAAACGTGTTGATCTTTGACTCTGAAATGGCCCTTGGGATGATGGTTGTTGCATACTCAATTTGATACGCTTTCCATAAGATTACTGAAACAAGCTTATAGCTTTTAACTGGAGGGAAGGGCCAGTAAAAAGTGCAGTTTGTGTGGACCTGTTTACGAAATATTTATTGCAATCTCAGAAATGTTACAGTAAGTGCTTTAAATCCTATGTTGACGTGTACATTCTAGTATTCAGGTTTCCATGTTAATAGTCAACTGCTTGAGCAATTCACAAACTGATTGGTACCGGCTTCTGCTGCAGAACAGAACCACCTTTGGAAACAAGGTAGTGCGTTGAACAGAACTAAAGTTTTCAAGTTCTGGGCAGTAAGTATTATACCTTTGGGAGAATTTCTTGTTTTAATTTGACTGCACACATGACACAGCAGGGCACCAGAAGTTCTTCACATGCAATCCGCAGCGACATTGAGGGACAAACTCCTTTGCCAAATTAAACACTGAAGTATAAAGATAAAATGTTCTCGAAGGACGCATCTGTCTGTGGTCCTAAATTATACTGTATTACTGTAATGGAATTCTGTGCAAGTCTCTCTCATACGTCTGCAGCCACACTTTCAGTCAGACTAATTGCATTTACTGCAGCATTATGGTCCTGCTCAATGTTATTATAGCTCTATAAAAATTCTGGCCAGGAAAATGTCTGGATAACATTGAATTTTAATAATTACTTAATGTTATACTACCCAATTGTATTTTTAAACTACCGCTAGAGAAGCCACAGATGTTGGAATTTTAAAATCAGAAAACGCTGACGTGCACAATAGATGGATCAGCATCTAAAAGATAGTTTGACATTTGGAGCCTGATCATTCCGGGGCAAGACTTTTACTGTGTTACAGTTGCAGAAATATTGGCCGTAAGAAAATAACTGGTAACTTAGAGGATCGGGCTTCTCACACACTAGTGCAATCATGGAAGTGTTGAAACTCACAATGCAACCATTCACACCCAGACGAGTTGGAGATTGGCTTGTCAAATCTAGTCGCAACTAGTGAAATACTTTATCCCAGAAAATATTTGCCACTGAATCGGCCTTTATAACAAAAAATAGATGAACTGATAGAGAAGTGGGCTTGAACTCATTTGTTGTTCTGGACTTGCACAAAGTGGCATGTGAAAGAAGGAATTTGCATTTGTATACTGTACTTTATCATGCCCCCAGGGAGTCCCAAAGCTGTTTGCAAGCAATTAATGACACTTGAAGTGCAGACATCTAAGTCAAAATACATTTTAGAATCATTATAAATTGTTTAGTAAAGCATGTGTTGTTTTTTTTAAACACTATGGGTGGTGTAGAGGGTGAGATGCCAAGCTTTTACCTGTAGTACCTGAGTTTGAATATAAACCAGACTGATGGGAAATCCTTAATTTCCTCAGTAATCTGGAATGAATTATATCTGGACCGGGTGACATTTTTACTTTGAAGACAGGCAACTTTTTATATCTCTCTTTATTTTATCCAGTTTTGCTACTGACTCCTACTTTACTGCTACATTGGCAGTATCCTCTTCTCTGGTGAAGACAGATGCAAAGTGCTCATTTACTACCTCAGCCTCGAAAAGAAGATCTCCTTTTTGGTCCCGAATTGGCCCCACCATTCCTTTGACTACCCTTTTATTATTTAAATGTTCATAAAAGACTCCTGGCTTCCCTTTTATGTTCGCCACTAATCTATTCTCATACTTTCTCTTTGCATGTCTTATTCCCTTTTTCAGATTTCTTCTGTACTTTCTATATTCAGCTTGGTTCTCTACTGTATTATGATCCTACATCATCATCATAGGCAGTCCACTCTAAAAGTGAGTTCTCAGGTGCCTGTACAATCTAATACGGGAATTACAGTCTCTGTCGCAGGTGGGACAGACAGTCGCTGAAGGAAAGGTTGGGTGGGACTGGTTTGGCGCACAATCCTTCTGCTGCCTGTGCTTGTTTTCTGCATGCTCTCAGCGACGAGACTCGAGGTGCTCAACGCCTTTCGGATGCACTTCCTCCACTTAGGGCAGTCTTGGGCCAGGGATTCCCAGGTGCCAGTGGGGATGTTGCACTTTATCAAGGAGGCTTTGAGGGTGTCCTTGAAACGTTTCCTCTGCCCACCTGGGGCTTGCTTGCCATGTTGGAGTTCCGAATAGAGGCCTTTCTTTGGGAGTCTCGTGTCGGGCATGCAGACGATGTGGCCCGTTCAACGGAGCTGCTCGATTGTGGTCAGTGCTTCAATGTTGGGGATGTTGGCCTGATTGAGTACATGGACCTCGGTGCGTCTATCCACCCAGTGGATTTGTAGGATCTTGCGGAGGCATCTTGGTGGTATTTCTCCAGCGCTTTGAGGTGTCTACTGTATATGGTCCACGTCTCTGAGCCATATACGAGAGTGGGTATCATTACAGCCCTGTAGACCATAAGCTTAGTGCCAGATTTGAGTTCCTGGTCTTCGAACACTCTCTTCCTCCGGTGACCGAAGTCTGATCACAAAGGCCTTTGACACTGTCAACCGCGAGGGACTATGTAGCGCCCTCCTCCGTTTCGGCTGCCCTCAAAAGTTTGTCACCATCCTCCACTTGCTCCACGATGACATGCAAGCCGTAAGGGATCCACCACAAACTCAATCCACGTCTGGACTGGGGTTAAGCAGGGCTGTGTCATCACGCCAACGCTCTTCTTGATCTTCCTCGCTGCAATGCTCCATCTCATGCTCAACAAGCTCCCCACTGGAGTGGAACTAAATTATAGAAGCAATGGGAACCTGTTCAACTTTGTCGCCTCCAGGCTAGATCCAAGGTCGTCCCATCCTCTGTCATCAAATTACAGTAGGCGGAAGAGTACAGTGCACATTCAGAGGCTGAACTCCAAACCATCGTCAACATCTTCATCCGAGAGGTGTACGAAAGCATGGGCTTTACACTAAACATCCGTAAGACAAAGGTCCTCCACCAACCTGACCCCCGCCACACAGCACTGCCCCCCAGTCATCAAAATCTATGGCACAGCCTTGGACAACGTGGACCATTTTCTATACCTCGGGAGGCTACTATCAGCAAGGGCACACATCGACAACTAGGTCCAACACCGCCTCCGGTGTGCCAGCGCAGCCTATGATCCTTATAATTGTCATAAACCTCATTTTCTGTCTCATTTTAACTTCTATATCTTTAGTCATCCAGGGAGCTCCAGCTTTGCCATATTACAACAGTGACTACTCTTCAAAAGTATTTAATTGGCTGTAAAGTCCCCCCATGAGTCCATCTCGCTTTCAAACCGATATTCATTTCTGAGTATCGGTAAGGAAGATAGTGCCTCTGGGGAGTGCAGCCAAAGCCAACTCCAAGGCACCACAGGTGGCTCAGCTGCACAGGGGGAGGGCGAAGAATAAAAGAGCCCGGGTGATGGGGGATTCTATAGTTAGGAGAACAGACAGGCATTTCTGCGGCCATAGACGTGACTCCCAAATGGTTTTGTGCCTCCCTGGTGCCAGGTTCTAGGATGTCACAGAGCGGACGCAGGGCATCCGGGGGGGGGGGGGCGGGGGGGGCTGTTGGAGAGAGAGGGTAAATAGCTAGAGGTCGTGGTCCATATCGGGACCAACGACTTGGGAATGATGAGATCCTACAGGAAGAATTCAAGGAGCTAGGAAGAAAATTAAAGGGTAGGACCTCAAAGGTAGTAATCTCCGGGATACTACTGGTGCCACGTCCTAATGAGTATACGAATAGAAGGATGGAGAGGATGAACACGTAGCTAGAAAGTTGGTGTAGGAGGGAGGGCTTTAAATTCTTGAGGCATTGGGACCGCTTTTGGGGGAGATGGGACCTGTACAAACCGGATAGGGGGCACCTCAACAGCGCGGGACCAATATCCTCGCGGGGAGTTTTGCTCGTGCTGTTGGGGAGAGTTTAAACTAGCTTGGCAGGGGGATGGGAACCTGAGAACAAATTGAAAAGGGAAGGAAGTAAAGCAGAGATTGGCTAGCAAGAATCTCGAAAGCGAATCTGTAAGATAGAGGAAACAGGGCTTAGTAAGCAAGGAGGTCTTCCTGTGCTGAATGGTATATACTTTAATGCAAGGAGTATAGCGAATAAGGCGGATGAGCTAAGAGCACAGGTAGACACTTGGGAGTATGACATTATAGCCTTTACAGAAACATGGCTGAAAGAGGGGCAGGTTTGCCAGATCAATATTCCTGGCTACAGGATTTTTAGACAAGATACAAGATAGAGGGTGGTGGGGGTGGGGGGGGGGGGGCGGGTAGGTAGTGGTACTGATGAAAGAAACGATTCCAGCGGTGAGGAGGGATGTTAGGTTAGAGGGAGCATCAAATGAGGCCATATGGGTCGAATTGAAAAATAAAAAAGGGGCAATCACACTGCTGGGCGTGTATTATGGACCCTCAAACAGTGGGAGGAAGATAGAGGAGCAAATATGTAGGCAAATTGCTGTGAAGTCCAAAATCATAGGGTAGTAATAGTAGGGGATTTTAACTATCCAAATATTGATTGGGACAAATTTAGTGTGAAGGGTACAGAGAGTGCGGAATTCTTGAAATGCATGAGACAACTTTTTTAGTCAGTATGTAGCAAGCCCAACATGAGAGGGGGCATCTTGGATTTAGTTTTGGGGAATGAAGCTGGGCAGGTTGAAGGGGTATTAGTGGGAGAGCACTTGGGTGCCAGTGACCATAATTCAATCAGATTCAAGTTGGTTATGGATAAGGACAAGGATAGGCCTCGAATAAAAGTTTTGAATTGGGGAAAAGCTAATTTTGCTAAGTTAAGGAGTGATTTGGCCAGAGTGGACTGGAAACAGCTACTTGTGGGTAAATCAGTGTCGGAACAGTGGCAGGCATTCAAGGAGGAGATCTGGAAGGCTCAGGCCAAATATGTGCCCTGAAAGAAAAAGGCTGGGAAAAATAATTCTAGAGCCCCCTGGATGTCTAGGGGCTGACAGGGGAGGATTAAGAAAAAAAGGGACGCTTATGACATATACCAATGGCTAAATACTATAGAATCTTTAGAGGAATATAGAAAGTTAAGAGGTAAAATTAAAAAGGATATTAGGAATGCTAAGAGAGAGCATGAGAAATTCTTGGCTAGTAAAATTAAGGAAAACCCTAAGCTGCTCGATAAATTTATTAAGAGTAAGAGGGTAACTAAAGAAAGGGTAGGGCCTATCAGAGACGATGATGGTAATCTTTGTGTGGAGGCAGAAGATGTTGGTAGGGTTCTTAACGAATACTTTGCATCTGTTTTCACAAAGGAAAGGGGCAATGTAGATACTGCTATCGAGGAGGAGTGTGACATTCTGGATGAAATAAATATAGTGAGAGGAAGTATTAAGGGGTTTAGCAGCTTTGAAAGTAGATAAGTCCCCAGGCCCGGATGAAATGCATCCCAGGCTGTTGAGCGAAGTAAAAGAGAAAATAGCAGAGGCCTTGACCATCATTTTCCATTGGATCTCGGCATGGTGCCGGAGGATTGGAGGACTGCTAATGTAGTACCCTTGTAATTACAGGCCTGTCAGCCTAACCTCAGTGATGGGAAAATTATTGGAAAAAATCCTGAAAGACCGGATAAATCTACATTTGGAAAGGCAAGAATTAACGAGGGACAGTCAGCATGGATTTGTTAAGGGAAGATCACGTTTGACTAACCTGATTGAATTTTTTGAGAAGGTAACCAAGAGGGTCGATGAGGGTAGTGCATACGATGTAGTATATATGGACTTTAGCAAGGCTTTTGATCAGGTCCCTCATGGTAGACTGGTCATGAAGGTTAACGCCCATGGGATACAGGGCAAAGTGGCAAGTTGGACCCAAAATTGGCTTGGAGGTAGGAAGCAAAGGGTAATGATTGATGGATGTTTTTGTGACTGGAAGGATGTTTCCAGTGGGGTTCCGCAGGGCTCAGTCCTGGGTCCCTTGCTTTTTGTGGTATAGATCAACGATTTCGATTTGAATATAGGGCGTATGATTAAGAAGTTTGCAGACGACACTAAAATTGGCTGTGTGGTTGATAATGAAGAGGAAAGTCATGGGCTGCAGGAGGATATCAATCTACTGGTCAGGTGGGCAGAGCAATGGCAAATGGAATTTAATTCAGAGAAGTCTGAGGTGATGCACTTTAGGAGGGCTAATAAGGAAAGAGTATACAAATTAAGCAGTAGGCCACTTAGAAGTGTACTTGAACAAAGGGACCTTGGAGTGCTTGTCCACAGATCCCTGAAAGTAGCAGGCCAGGTGGATAAGGTGGTCAAGAAAGTATATGGAATGCTTGCCTTTATTGGCCGAGGCATAGAATATAAGAGCAGGGAGGTTATGCTTACAATGTCTAATACTTTGGTAAGGCCATAGCTGGAGTACTGCGTGCAGTTCTGGTCGCTGTGTTATAGGAAGGACGTGATTGCACTAGAGAGGGTGCAGAGGATATTTACTAGGATGCTGCCTGGAATAGAGAATCTTAGTTATGAGGACAGATTGGATAGGCTGGGTTTGTTCTCATTGGAACAGTGAGGGTTGAGAGGAGATCTCATTGAGGTGTACAAAATATTGAGAGGCCTGGACATAGTGGATAGTAAGGGCCTATTTCAATTGGTGGAGGGGTCGATTACAAGCGAGCATAGTTTTAAGGTGGTTGGTGGAAGGTTTAGAGAGGATGTTTTTTTTTTGAAATTCGTAGCCAATCGTTCCAATTCTTTGTCAAATCACAAACGCCAGAGGTCACCTTGGGCCCATTCAAGGATCACTCTGCGCCAATGCTCTTAGCCAAAAGGCCTAGAGCCACTGCACCGTTCCTGGAAGTACTGCAATACCAGGTTCGTGCCATGGAGGTGGATGGGTCAGGTCCCCCACACACCTCCGTGGAGGTGGATGGGTCAAGCCACCCCACCCACCTCCTAAGGTTTAGAGAGGATTTGAGAGGGGGCATCTTTACGCAGAGGGTTGTGGGGATCTGGAACTCGCTGCCTGGAAGAGTGGTGGATGCAGAAACCCTCACCACTTTTAAGAGATGGTTGGATGGGCACTTAAAGTGCAGTAATCTGCAGGGTTACGGACCTAGAGCTAGTAATTGGGATTAGACTGGATGACCGGCGCAGATATAATGGTAAGTACTGCAGGGAATAGTATACGGCTAGGGTGATCACCTGGACTAGTTTCGATCGCCTGGATGGGTCGGAGAGGAATTTTCCCAGATTTTTTCTCCCTAAATTGGCCTGGGTTTTTATCTGGTTTTTGCCTCTCCCAGGAGATCACATGGCTATGGTTGGGGTGGAGTGTAGAATGTTTCAGTATAAGGGGTGTCGCAGTTGTGTGAGGCGGACTGGTTGGGCTGGGTGCTCTTTGCCTTTCCATCTTTGTTCATAGGTTTATATGTAATCTTTAGGGCTGCTGACCAAGGGCCGTGTGGCTCTTTGTCAGCCGGCATGGACACGATGGGCCAAAATGGCCTCCTCCGGCACTGTAAATTTCTATGTTTCTAAAACACTTTGGACTTCCTGAAGTCGTAAAAGGTGCCATATCAATGTAAGTGTTAAGTAAGCAATAAAGTTTCAAACTGAGTACTGTTTAACAAAGCAAGGTACAACCTTGGTTCTGCTTTATTACGGCCCAAAGTGCCTGACTCTCAAAATGGCTGGCCTTTTATACCTGAGCAGCATCATGTGCGTGCTGCTCAGTGGCCTCCAACAATGACGCCATCTGGTGGCTACAAACCGCATGTACATACATGACAATACCCACCTCTGTGATCTTAGCACAGTCTTTCATAGGTTGAGACAGTCCGGTGCTTTGCGTTCCTGGGTTGACCGTCTCAGTTCGATTCCAACCATGGGTGAGTGTGCAGGGTCTGTTGTGGCTGATGGCTGGATGACTGACTTGTTGGGGGTGGCAGTGGCCATGTCAGGAATTGCAAGACCATTTTTATTGAACAGGTCCGTGATGGAAATTCCAGGTTCACTGATGATCTTTGAGTCCTCTGAAGACTGCTGGTAGGTTGGTTGGTCGTCGATGGTTTCTTCGTCCGACTGTTCTGGCTCATCTGTGTGCCTCAGCTTTGTCTGATCCATGTGTTTCCTGCAAGTTTGCCCATTCATGAGCTTAATAACGAATACTCTGTGGCCCTCTTTGGCCATGAACGTACCAGCGATCCATTTAGGACCCTGACCATAATTCAACACATATACAGGATCATTAACAGAAATCTTGCATGACACAGTTGCATGATCGTGGTACCCTTGTTGACTTGGTCTTCTGTATTCATCATGATTATTTAAATCGGGGTGTACCAGAGATAGCTTGGTCTTAAGACCTCTTTTCATCATGAGTTCAGCAGGTGAGACCCCTGTGAGTGTGTGGGGTCTTGTCCTATAACTCAGCAGTATGGAGGACAAGTGGGTCTGCAGTGACCCTTGGGTTACTCTCCTCATGCTTTGCTTGATAATTTGTACTGTATGTTCAGCTTGCCCGTTGGACGCAGGCTTGAACGGTGCTGACCTTACATGTTTTATGCCGTTAAGTTTCACAAACGCCTGAAACTCCTGACTGGTGAAGCTCACCACTATGTCAGGCAGACCATGTGTCGCGAACGTGACATTGAGATTCTCTATGGTTGCCGTGGATATGCTGGATGACATGGTTATGCATTCTGTCCACATCGAGTAATTGTCCACGACCACTAAAAACATCTTGCCCAGGAAGGGACCAGCAAAATCTACATAGATCCTGGACCAAGGTTTGGATGGCCACAACCACAGACTCAGCGGCGATTCTGCTGGTGCTTTGCTGACCTGCATGTAAGTGTTGCACTGATGCACGCATGCTTCCAGCTCAGAATCAATTCCTGGCCACCATTCATGGGACCTGGCGATGGCTTTCATCATCACTATACCAGGATGTATGCTGTGTAACTCACCCATGAACTTCTTTCTCCCTTTCTTGGGCATTACAAGGCAATTGCCCCACAATATGCAATCTGCTTGAATAGACAATTCGTCCTTGTGACAAATGTACGGTTTGGCCTCCTCGCACATTTGCTTGGGTATGGAAGACCAATTCCCTTTGAGGATGCAACCTTTATCACCGATAAAATCGAATCCTGGCTGGTCCAGGTCGTAACTTGTTGAGCCGTGACAGAGCTTCCTTCACTCTCAAAAGCATCCATGATTAACATTCGAAACATAGAAAATAGTTGCACGAGGCGTCCATTCGGCCCTTCGATCCTGCACCGCCAAACAATGAGTTCATGGCTGAACATGCAACTTCAGTACCCCATTCCTGCTTTCTCTCCATACCCCTTGATCCCCCTAGTAGTAAGGACTACATCTAACTCCTTTTTGAATATATTTAGTGAATTGGCCTCAACGACTTTCTGTGGTAGAGAATTCCACAGGTTCACCACTCTCTGGGTGAAGAAGTTTCTCCTCATCTCGGTCCTAAATGGCTTACCCCTTATCCTTAGACTGTGTGACCCCTGGTTCTGAACTTCCCCAACATTGGGAACATTCTTCCTGCATCTAACCTGTCTAAACGTTTCTATGAGGTCCCCTCTCATTCTTCTGAACTCCAGTGAATACAAGCCCAGTTGATCCAGTCTTTCTTGATAGGTCAGTCCCGCCATCCTGGGAATCAGTCTGGTGAACCTTCGCTGCACTCCCTCAATAGCAAGAATGTCCTTCCTCAAGTTAGGAGACCAAAACTGAACACAATACTCCAGGTGTGGCCTCACTAAGGCCTTGTACAACTGAAGTAACACCTCCCTGCCCCTGTACTCAAATCCCCTCGCTATGAAGGCCAACATGCTATTTGCTTTCTTAACTGCCTGCTGTACCTGCATGCCAACTTTCAATGACTGATGTACCATGACACCGGGTCTCGTTGCACCTCCCCTTTTCCTAATCTGTCACCATTCAGATAATAGTCTGTCTCTCTGTTTTTACCACCAAAGTGGATAATCTCACATTTATCCACATTATACTTCATCTGCCATGCATTTGCCCACTCACCTAACCTATCCAAATCACTCTGCAGCCTCATAGCATCCTCCTCGCAGCTCACACTGCCACCCAACTTAGTGTCATCCGCAAATTTGGAGATACTACATTTAATCCCCTCGTCTAAATCATTAATGTACAATGTAAACAGTTGGGGCCCCAGCACAGAACCTTGCGGTACCCCACTAGTCACTGCCTGCCATTCTGAAAAGTACCCATTTACTCCTACTCTTTGCTTCCTGTCTGCCAACCAGTTCTCAATCCACGTCAGCACACTACCCCCAATCCCATGTGCTTTAATTTTGCACATTAATCTCTTGTGTGGGACCTTGTCGAAAGTCTTTTGAAAGTCCAAATATACCACATCAACTGGTTCTCCCTTGTCCACTCTACTGGAAACATCCTCAAAAAATTCCAGAAGATTTGTCAAGCATGATTTCCCTTTCACAAATCCATGCTGACTTGGACCTATCATGTCACCTCTTTCCAAATGCGCTGCTATGACATCCTTAATATTGATTCCATCATTTTACCCACGACCGATGTCAGGCTGATCGGTCTATAATTCCCTGTTTTCTCTCCCTCCTTTTTTCAAAAGTGGGGTTACATTAGCTACCCTCCATTCCATAGGAACTGATCCAGGGTCTATGGAATGTTGGAAAATGACTGTCAATGCATCCGCTATTTCCAAGGCCACCTCTTTAAGTACTCTGGGATGCAGACCATCAGGCCCTGGGGATTTATTGGCCTTCAATCCCATCAATTTCCCCAACACAATTTCCCAACTAATATGGATTTCCCTCAGTTCCTCCTTCTTACTTGACCCTCTGACCCCTTTTATATCTGGAAGGTTGTTTGTGTCCTCCTTAGTGAATACCGAACCAAAGTACTTGTTCAATTGGTCTGCCATTTCTTTGTTCCCAGTTATGACTTCCCCTGATTCTGACTGCAGGGGACCTACGTTTGTCTTTACCAACCTTTTTCGCTTTACATATCTATAGAAGCTTTTGCAGTCCATTTTAATGTTCCCTGCAAGCTTCCTCTCGTACTCTATTTTCCCTGCCCTAATCAAACCCTTTGTCCTCCTCTGCTGAGTTCTAAATTTTTCCCAGTCCCCGGGTTCGCTGCTATTTCTGGACAATTTGTATGCCACTTCCTTGGCTTTAATACGATCCCTGATTTCCCTTGATAGCCATGGTTGAGCCCTTTTTTATTTTTACGCCAGACAGGGATGTACAATTGTTGTAGTTCATCCATGTGGTCTCTAAATGTCTGCCATTGCTCATCCACTGTCAACCCCTTAAGTATCATTCGCCAATCTATTCTAGCCAATTCACGCCTCATACCTTCAAAGTTGCCCTTCTTTAAGTTTTGGACCATGGTCTCTGATTTAACTGTTTCCTTCCCCATCCTAAGGTAGAATTCCACCATATTATGGTCACTCTTCCCCAAGGGGCCTTGCACAACGAGATTGCTAATTAATTCTCTCTCATTACATAACACCCAGTCTAAGATGGCCTCCCCCCTAGTTGGTTCCTCGACATATTGGTCTAGAAAACCATCCCTAATACACTCCAGGAAATCCTCCTCCACCGTATTGTTTCCAGTTTGGTTAGCCCAATCTATATGCATATTAAAGTCACCCATGATAACTGCTGCACCTTTATTGCATGCACCCCTAATTTCCTGTTTGATGCCCTCCCCAACATCACTACTACTGTTTGGAGGTCTGTACACAACTCCCACTAGCGTTTTCTGCCCTTTGGTATTCTGTAGCTCCACCTATACCGATTCCACATCATCCAAGCTAATGTCTTTCCTTACAATTGCATTAATTTACTCTTTAACCAGCAACGCCACCCCGCCTCCTTTTCCTTTCTGTCTATCCTTCCTAAATGTTGAATACCCTTGGACGTTGAGTTCCCAGCCTTGGTCACCCTGGAGCCATGTCTCCGTGATGCCAACCACATCGTATCCGTTAACTGCTATCTCATAGTTAATTCGTCCACCTTATTCCGAATACTCCTTGGATTGAGGCACAGAGCCTTCATGCTTGCCTTTTTAATGCACTTTGACCCTTTCGAATTTTGCTGCAAAGTGGCCCTTTTTGTTTTTTGCTTTGGGTTTCTCTGCCCTCCACTTTTACTCATCTCCTTTGTGTCTTTTGCTTCTGTCCCATTTTGTTTACCTCTGTCTCCCTGCACAGGTTCCCATCCCCCTGCCATATTAGTTTAACTTCTCCCCAACAGCACTAGCAAACACTCCTCCTAGGACATTGGTTCCAGTCCTGCCTAGGTGCAGACCATCCGGTTTGTACTGGTCCCACCTCCCCCAGAACCGATTTGAATCCCTCCCTGCTGCACCACTGCTCAAGCCACGTATTCATCTGCGCTATCCTGCAATTCCTACTCTGACTAGCACGTGGCACTGGTAGCAATCCCGAGATTACTACTTTTGAGGTCCTACTTTTTAATTTAGCTCCTAGCTCCTTAAATTCGTCTCGTAGGACCTCATCCCGTTTTTTACCTATGTCGTTGGTACCATTGTGCACCACGACAACTGGCTGTTCACCCTCCCTTTTCAGAATGTCCTGCACCCGCTCTGATTGTGAGCGGTTGTGGCGTTTCCACCTCCGGTGTGGGCAATGGCAACCGGCTCAAAGCATCAGCACAATTCTCTGTGGCAAATGACATAATCATAGGCAGATAATGTCAGCGCCCACCTTTGGATGTGGGATGGAGTGTTGCTATTGGTACCTTTGCTCTTGGAAAAAAATGAAATGAGCGGGTTGTGATCAGTCTCTAATTCGAACCTCAGACAGAACAGGTATTGATGCATCTTTTTAACACCGTACACACATGCTAAAGCTGCTTTTTCTACCATGCTGTAGGCTCTTTCTGCGTTAGACAAACTTTTGGATGCATACATAACAGGTTGTAGTTTCCCCGACTCATTGACTTGTTGGAGTACGCAACCAATTCCATATGACGATGCGTCACAGGCCAAAACTAACCATTTACATGGGTTATAATGTAACAGCAGCTTGTTCGAGCAAAGCAGATCGGTGGCTTTCTCAAAAGCTCTGTCTTGCGATGCGCCCCACACCCAGTTGTCGCCTTTTCTCAATAGCATGTGCAGTGGTTCAAGTAAGGCGCTCAATTTAGGTAGGAAGTTACCAAAGTAGTTGACTAGACCCAGGAACGAACGCAGCTCCGTCACGTTCTGTGGCTTGGGTGCATTCTTTTTCACATCAGTTGGTCTGATGCCATCAGCGGCGATTTTCCTCCCGAGGAACTTGACCTCCGGTGCCATGAAGACGCACCGAGCGTTTCAGTCTGAGTCCCACTCTATCCAAACACAGTACAACCTCTTTCGGGTTGTCTAGATGTTGCTTGGAGTCACGACCGATGATCAGGATGTCATCTTGGAACAAGACGGTTCTGGGAACGGACTTGAGTCGACTTTCCATATTCCACTGGAATATTGCTGCAACCGAGTGAATTCCGCAAGGGCACCTGTGGTAAATAAACAGTCTCTTTGACGTCTCGACCAACTGCTGTGTCATATAGGCCGACTTCAAGTCCAGTGTTTTGAATGACTTCCTTCCGTCTATCGTCGCAAACAAGTCATCAGCCTTCGGTAATGGGTACTAATCTTATTTCGAAACCCTGTTGATCGTAGCCTTGTAGTCTCCACAGATTTTGACACTGCATTCACTTTTCAGCATAGGAACAATGGGACTGGCCCATTCATTAAATTTGACTGGTGATATGATCCCTTCACGCTGGAGTCTGTTCAGTTCAATTTCGACCTTCTCCCTCATCATATACGGCACTGCCGGAGCTTTATGATGGACGGGTCTTGCATCTGAAGTCCCATGTGGATCTGCACCTTGGCTCCCGTGAAGTTGCCGATACCCGGTTCGATTAGCGAGGGGAACTTGCTCAATACTTGGGCACATGCATCTTCCTCCAATGACGGCGCCTTTATGTCGTTCCAGTCACATCTGATTTTCTCCAACTAGCTCCTGCCAAGCAGCGTTGGACCATTGCCTGGAACAATCCACAGCGGTAAATCGTGAACCGCACTGTTATATGACACATTAATTTGTGCACTGCCAATCACCTTTATCAGTTCTTTGGTGTACGTGCGCAGCTTGGCACTAACAGGGCTCAGTCTGGATCTCTCACAGTCTTAGTATCCCACAGCTTATTAAATGCCCTCTCATGATCGATTAACTCGCCCCTGTGTCCAGTTCCATCGATACCTGTATCCCGTTAAACTTCACATTAATCAAAATTAGTTTACTCTTGGTTATGAAAGAGTACAGTCCATACACTTCCTCCTCTGGCATCTCGGGTTGCTTATCCGAATCCACGCTAGTCTGACTCTCATCTTCCACGTGATGTGTCGCAACTCGCTTGTTCATTTGTGCTGGAGATGCCCCACTCTCAAACAGCCTTTGCAACTATATCGCTTAAATCGGCACTGCTGGTGCTGATGATTTCCTCCACAATGCCAACACGGAGAAGTCGGATACGTTCCCGCTGGCGGACTTTGGGCAGCCACAAGTTTCGTGAACGCAGCCGGATAGGCCCTGCCAAGTGCTGCTCTGCCGATCGCCGAATCAATCGCATTTACAGTACTTGCCGAGGTTCGGTTCTTCACCGCTATTTGCTTTTAGACTCCTGTCCATCGTCATACATGATTGAGCGATCTGGATGGCCCTTCTTCCACCGCCAGAAGTTTGCGCAGGATCACCTCGTGGTTAATACCGAGAACAAAGAAGTCCCGCAGCGTGTCTGCCAACACCGTCCCGAACTTACACGGTCCCGTTCAACGTCTCAGGTCGGCAACGAACTCTGCTGCGCTCTGGCCCTCAGATCGAACGTGTGTATAAAACCTGTATTTTGAGATGATGATGCCGTCGTTTGGCTTGAGGTGCTCCCGTACAAATGTACACAACTCCTCGTACATTTTCTCTGTTGGATTATTAGGCATGAGTAGGTTCTTTATCAGACCATCGATCTTTGAACTGCACACATTGAGAAACACGGCCCGGTGTCCCCCTCCATTTTGTTGGCCACGAAGTACTGGTTCAAACGGCTCACAAAGTCTGCCCAATCTTTTCCCTCCACGAATCGCTCTAAAAATCCAATCGTGCTCATTTTGCAAACAAAGGTTCTTGCATTCTATTCGCCAAATGTTAAGAATGCAATAAAGACTCAAACTGAGTACTGTTTAACTAAGCAAGGTACAACCTTGGCTCTGCTTTATTTAGGCTCAAAGTGCCTGACTCTCAAAATGGCTGGCCTTTTATACCTGAGCAGCACCATGTGTGTGATGCTCAATGGCCTCCAACAATGACGCCATCTGGTGGCTACAGACAGAGTGTACATACATGACAGTAATCAGTTTTTTTGGATGCCCTTCCTTTCTCCCTCATAGGAATGTGTCTATTTTGTACCCAAACCATTTCTTTGAAGGCTCCCCACTGTTCAATTGCTGTTTTGCCTTCCAAGTTTTGATTCCAATCCACCTGGGCTTGATCCCTTTTCAACTATCTGACGTTAGCCCTCCAGTTAAATATTTTTATGCTCGATTGTACCTTGTTCTTTTCCATAACTATTCTAAATTTGATGATATTCTGATCACTGTTCCCCAAATACTCTCCCACTGAAACATACTTCATTCCCTAGAATTAGATCCAGCACTGCTTCCTTCCTCGTTGGACTGGAATCCCACTGATCAAGAAAGTTCTCTTGCACACATTTCAGGAATTTCTCTCCCTCTTTGCCCTTTACACCGTTGCTATCCCAGTTTATTGCTGTAACCAGCGCTTGGATACACAGGGAGCAGCGTGCGGCAGCCCGTCCCGGAAATCGGCACGGTCCCGGCCTGCAAGAGCATCAGCAGGCCTGGGCCATTGGAGGGAGCAGTGGTGGCAGCATACCACGTCAGGAAGCAGCGTGTGCTGCTGAGGGAGGGTGACGGCTGTGAAGTCAGGTCGCTGATTGCAGTGCGGGCAGGCACAACAGGAGGGGGCGAAGGAGCGGCAAGAATTTGTAGAGGGAAGTGACGGGCCCGGGACACGGGTGAGTTTGGGGCTCAGAAGTGGTGACTGATGTGCAACGGCTACCACGCATTTAAAAAAAACCCACGCACAGGCATCTTCTCGCTTCAAGATGTAGTTCGGGATCTGGAATATTAGGTCTTTCATTGAAACACCTGTGAACTCATCCCTTTTTGGTGTGGAAGCAAGTCATCCTCGCTTCGAGGGACTGCCTATGATGATCCCAGTCTATATTCGGATAATTGATGTCCCCCATTATCACTACTCTGTAGTTCTTGCATCTTTCTGTAATTTGCCTGCAAATTTGCTGCTCTTTCTCCTTCCTACAATTTGGAGGCTTATATTATATACCTAGTAGTATAATAGCTCCTCTATTTTTCTTTAATTCTAACCAAATAAACTCTGTTTTTGGCCCCTCAAGAACCTCATCCCTCTCCTGTTCTATAATAGGTTATTTGATCAATACTGTCACTCCCCCCTTTTTATTCCTTCCCTATCTTTCCCAAATATCTTGTAGCCAGGAATATTAAGTTCCCAATCCACACTTTCTTTGAGCCAGATCTTTGTTGCTGCCAGTTTGAGAACCATTGCTTCTAGAAAAGAGAAAGCTGAGAGGTGACGTGATAGAGGTCTTTAAGATTATGAAAGGGTTGATAGGGTAGACATAGACAAGATGTTTCCACTCGTGGGGGAGAATTATGGAGGAAGGCATAAATATAAGATAGTCACTAATAAATGGTCCCACTTGTGCTTGCAGCTCACCTACCTTATTCACCACGTTCCGTGCATTTACGTGCATGCACTCCAAACCCATCTTGGACAGCTTTGCATTTGCCCCCTGTATGATCCCTCATATTTCTGAACTGTTCTTTAATCTAGTACTATTACCTCTCCCAGCCCTCTGTGCATCTTGTTTCTCCTCTCTAATGTTTCATACTTGTGCTCTTACGCAGACTGGCAAAAGGTGGTAAGTGATGTTCTACAAGGATTGATTGCTATTGTCTGCATTCCAATCAACAATTTGGACTCCGGAATCTGAAGTACAATTTCAAAATTTGTGGACGACAACAAATTGGGAGGTATAGTCAATACAGAGGAAGAATGTGACAAATTACAAGAAGAAATTAATAAACCTACAGAATGGGCATGTAAATGGCAAATGGATTTCAATATAGATAAGTGCGAACTGGTGTATTTTGGTAGGAAGAATAAAGAGGCCACATACGCCTTGGAAATTAAGTCTAACTGGGGTTGAGGAGCAAAGAGATCTAGGGGTTCAGATACATCAATCACCAAAACTAGCGACATGGGCTAATAAGGCCATAAAGATTAAAAGCAAACAAAGCATTGGGGTTCATTTGCAGAGGGATAGATTGTAAAGCAGAGAGGTTATGTTAAACTTGTATAGAACCTTGGTTAGACCACTTTAATAGTACTATGGACAGTTCTGGTCTGTAGCGAGGGCTTTAAACTAACGAGTGGGGGGAGGGTTCAGGTGAGCGAAAATTTAAAAAGTCAAAGAATAAGGAGAAGGCATTAGGATAGCACTGGGGGAAATGAAACCAGAGGACCAGGAAGGGACAGAAACATAGAAAATAGGTGCAGGAGTAGGCCATTCGGCCCTTCAACCCTGCAGCACCATTCAATAAGATCATGGCTGATCATTCACCTCAGTATCACTTTCCTGCTTTCTCTCCATACCCCTTGATCCCTTTAGCCGTAAGGGCCATATCTAACTCTCTCTTGAATATATCCAATGATCTGGCATCAACAACTCTCTGCGGTAGAGAATTCCACAGGTTAACAACTCTGAGTGAAGAAGTTTCTCCTCATCTCAGTCCTAAATGGCTTACCCCTTATCCTTAGACTGTGACCCCTAGTTCTGGACTTCCCCAACATCGGTAACATTCTTCCTGCATCTAACATGTCCAGCCCCGTCAGAATTTTATATGTTTCTATGAGATCCCGTCTCATCCTTCTAAACTCCAGTGAATACAGGCCCAGTCGATCCAGTCTCTCCTCATATGTCAGTCCTGCCATCCCTGGAATCAGTCTGGTGAACCTTCACTGCACTCCCTCAATAGCAAGAACGTCCTTCCTCAGATTAGGAGACCAAAACTGAACACAATATTCCAGATGAGGCCTCACCAAAGTCCTGTACAACTGCAGTAAGACCTCCCTGCTCCTATACTCAAATCCCCTAGCTAGGAAGGCCAACATACCATTTGCCGCCTTCACCGCCTGCTGTACCTGCATGCCAACTTTCAATGACTGATGCACCATGACACCTAGATCTCGTTGCACTTCCCCTTTTCCTAATCTGCCATTCAGATAATATTCTGCCTTCGTGTTTTTGCCACCAAAGTGGATAGCCTCACATTTATCCACATTATACTGCATCTGCTATGCATTTGCCCACTCACCTAACCTGTCCAAGTCACCCTGCAGCTTCTTAGCGTCCTCCTCACAGCTCACACCGCCACCCAGCTTAGTGTCATCTGAAAACTTGGAGATATTACACTCTATTCCTTCATCTAAATCATTAATGTATATTGTAAATAGCTGGGGTCTCATACTGAGCCCTGCGGCACCCCACTAGTCACTGCCTGCCATTCTGAAAAGGACCCGTTTATCCCGACTCTCTGCTTCCTGTCTGCCAACCAGTTCTCTATCCACGTCAGGACATTACCCCCAATACCATGTGCTTTAATTTTGCACACCAATCTCTTGTGTGGGACCTTGTCAAAAGCCTTTTGAATGTCCAAATACACCACATCCACTGGTTCTCCCTTGTCCACTCTACTTGTTACATCCTCAAAAAATTCCAGAAGATTTCCCTTTCATAAATCCATGCTGACTTGGACTGATCCTGTCACTGCTTTCTAAATGCGCTGCTATTTCATCTTTAATAATTGATTCCAACATTTTCCCACCACTGATGTCAGGCTAACCGGTTTATAATTACCTGTTTTCTCTCTCCCTCATTTTTTAAAAAGTAGTGTTACATTAGCTACCCTCCAGTCCATAGGAACTGATCCAGAATGAAAAAACTGTTGGAAAATGATCACCAATCCATCCACTATTTCTAGGGCCACTTCCTTAAGTACTCTGGGATGCAGACTATCAGGCCTTGGGGATTTATCGGCCTTCAATCCCATCAATTTCCAGAACACAATTTCCCGCCTAATAAGGATTTCCTTCAGTTCCTCCTTCTCAATAGACCCTTGGTCCCCTAGTATTTCTGGAAGGTTATTTGTGTCTTCCTTCGTGAAGACAGAACCAAAGTATTTGTTCAATTGGTCTGCCATTTTTTTGTTCCCCATTATAAATTCACCTGAATCTGACTGTAAGGGACCGACGTTTGTCTTCACTAATCTTTTTCTCTTCACATATCTATAGAAGCTTTTGCAATCAGTTTTTATGTTCCCAGCAAGCTTCCTCTCATACTCTATTTTCCCCCTTCTAAATAAACAGAATGTATAAATATAAAAGTGAATCAGAAAGTGGGGTCAAAGCAGGAAAAAATAGTAAAAAAAACCAAATTAAAAGCTCTTTCTCTGAATGCACGCAACATTCGTAACAAAATAGATGAGTTGAGGGCACACATAGATATGGGTATGATCTGAAAGCCATTACAGAGACGTGGTTGCAAGGTGACCAAGGCTGGGAACTAACTATTCAAGGGTATTTGACAATTCAGAAGGACTGACAGAAAGGAAAAGGAGATGGGGTAGCTCTGTTAATAAAGGATGAGATCAGTGCATTAGTGAGAAACAATACTGGCTCAGAAGATCAAGATGTTGAATCAGTTTGGGTGGAGATAAGGAATAATAAGGGGGAAAAGTCACTGGTGGGCATAGTCTATAGGACCCCTAACAGTAGCTACACTGTTGGACGGAGTATAAATCAAGAAATAATGGAGGCTTGTAAAAAAGGGACGGCAATAATCATGGGTGATTTTAACTTTCATATTGATTGGCAAAGCAAATTGGCCAGGGTAGCCTTGAGGAAGAGTTCATAGAGTGTATCCAGGAGAGTTTCCTTGAAACAGTATGTTGCAGAACCAACCAGGGAGCAGCTATCTTAGGTCTGGTACTGTGTAATGAGACAGGATTAATAAACAATCTCATAGTAAAGGATCCTCTAGGAATGAGTGATCATAACATGGTTGAATTTCAAATTCAATTGGAGGGTGAGAAAGTTGGATCTCAAACCAGTTTAAGCTTAAATAAAGGAGACTACAAAGGTATGAAGGCAGAGTTGGCTAAAATGGACTGGGAAAATAGATTAAAACGTGGGACCGTTGATGAGCAGCAGCAGACATTTAAGGAGATATTTCATAACTCTCAACAAAAATATATCCCAAAGAGAAGGAAAGACTGTAAGAGAAGGGATAACCATCCGTGGCTAACTAAGGAAATAAGGGATGGTATCAAATTGAAAACAAGGGCATACAATGTGGCCAAGACTAGTGGGAGGCCAGAGGATTGGGAAACTTTTAAAAGCCAGCAAACTAGCACGAGATATAAAAACAGATAGTAAGAGTTTCTACAGATACATAAAAAGGAAAAGAATAGCTAAAGTAAATGTTGGTCCCCTGGAGGATGAGACTGGGGAACAGGGAAATGGCAGAGACTTTGACAAATATTTTGTATCAGTCTTCACGGTAGAAGACACTAAAAACATCCCAGTAGTGGATAATCAAGGGGCTACCGGGACGGAGGAACGAAATATCACTATCACTAGTACTCGGTACAATTATGGGACAAAAGGCAGACAAGTCCCCTGGACCTGATGGCTTTCATCCTCGGGTCCTAAATGAAGTGGCTGCAGAGATGATGGATGCATTGGTTGTAATCTACCAAAATTCCCTGGTTTCTGCGGAGGCCCCAGCGGATTGGAAAACCGTAAATGTAACGCCGCTATTTAAGAAAGGAGGCAGACAGAAAGCACAAAACTATAGACCAGTTAGCCTAACATCTGTCGTTGGGAAAATGCTGGAGTCCATTAATAAGGAAGCAGTGGCAGGACATTTGGAAAAGCATAATTCAATCAAGCAGAATCAGCATGGATTTATGAAAGGGAAATTATAAGAACATAAGAAATAGGAACAGGAGTAGGCCATACGGCCCCTCGAGCCTGCTCCGCCATTCAATAAGATCATGGCTGATCTGATCATGGACTCAGCTCCACTTCCCCGCCCGCTCCCCATAACCCCTTATCCCCTTATGTTTAAGAAACTATCTATTTCTGTCGTAACTTTATTCAATGTCCCAGCTTCCACAGCTCTGAGGCAGCAAATTCCACAGATTTACAACCCTCTGAGAGAAGAAATTCCTCCTCATCTCTGTTTTAAATGGGCGGCCCCTTATTCTAAGGTCATGCCCTTTAGTTCTAATCTCCCCCATCAGTGGAAACATCCTCTCTGCATCCACCTTGTCAAGCCCCCTCATAATCTTATGTGTTGCGATAAGATCACCTCTCATTCTTCTGAATTCCAATGAGAAGAGGCCCAACCTACTCAACCTTTCTTCATAAGTCAACCCACTCATCCCCAGAATCAACTAAATCCAAGTCAGCATGGATTTATGAAAGGGAAATCATGCTTGACAAATCTTCTAGAATTTTTTGAAGATGTAACTAGTAGAGTGGACAAGGGAGAACCAGTGGATGTGGTGTATTTGCACTTTCAAAAGGTTTTTGACAAGGTTCCATGCAAGAGATTGTTGTGCAAAATTAAAGCACATGGTATTGAGGGTAATGTATTGACGTGGATAGAGAACTAGTTGGCAGACAGGAAGCAGAGAGTCGAGACAAACGGGTCCTTTTCAGAATGGCAGGCAGTGACTAGTGGGGTGCCGCAAGGCTCAGTGCTGGGACTCCAGTTATTTACAATATACATCAATGATTTGGATGAAGGAACTGAGTATAATATGACACTAAACTGGGTGGTGGTGTGAGATGTGAGGAGGACACTAAAAGGCTGCAGGGTGACTTGGACAGGTTAGGTGAGTGGGCAAATGCATGGCAGATGCAGAATAATGTGGATAAATGTGAGGTTATCCACTTTGGTGGCAAAAACATGAAGGCAGAATATAATTTGAATGGTGACTGATTAGGAAAAAGGGAGGTGCAATGAGACCTGGGTGCCATGGTACATCAGTCATTGAAATTTGGCATGCAGGTACAGCAGGCGGTGAAGAAGGCAAATGGCATGTTGGCCTTCATAGCTAGGGGATTTGAGTTTAGGAGCAGGGAGGTCTTACTGCAGTTGTGCAGGGCCTTGGTGAGGCCTCACCTGGAATATTGTGTTCAGTTTTGGTCTCCTAATCTGAGGAAGGACATTCTTGCTATTGAGGGAGTGCAGCGAAGGTTCGCCAGACTGATTCCCAGGATGGCAGGACTGACATATGAGGAGAGACTGGATCGACTGGGCCTGTATTCACTGGAGTTTAGAAGAATGAGAAGGGATCTCATAGAAACATATAACATTCTGACAGGATTGGACAGGTTAGATGCAGGAAGCATGTTCCTGATGTTGGGGAAGTCCAGAACCGAGGGTCAGAGTCTAAGGATAAGCCATTTAGGATCGAGATGAGGAGAAACTTTTTCACTCAGAGTTGTGAACCTGTGGAATTCTCTACCGCAGAGAGTTGTTGATGCCAGTTCGTTCGATATATTCAAGAGGGAGTTAGATATGCCCCTTTATAGCTAAAGGGATCAAGGGGTATGGAGAGAAAGCAGGAAAGGGTTACTGAGGTGAATGATCATCTTGAATGGTGGTGCAGGCTCGAAGGGCCGAATGGCCTACTCCTGCACCTATTTTCTATGTTTCTAGTGAACCTTCTCAGAACTGCCTCCAAAGCAAGTATATCCTTTCGCGTCGGCGGCAGTCGGGAGCAGCGTCGAGGAGGTGCGTGGTGAGGCCTATAAAAGGCACAGCAGGGAGTCCGGGGCCCAGCGTCGGCGGCAGTCGGGAGCAGCGTCGAGGAGGTGCGTGGAGAGGCCTATAAAAGGCACAGCAGGGAGTCCAGGGCCCAGAGTCGCCGGCAGTCGGGAGCAGCGTCGAGGAGGTGCGTGGAGAGGCCTATAAAAGGCACAGCAGGGAGTCCGGGGCCCAGCGTCGGCGGCAGTCGGGAGCAGTGTCGAGGAGGTGCGTGGAGAGGCCTATAAAAGGCGTGACTTGTGCAGCTACAGGGAGAAGGCAAAAAAGAAGTAGAAAGAAATCAAAAGGTGACGTCACAGCCAAGAGGGTAAGTGATTGGCTGGTGATTGGTGAGTAGTTTTTCTTTTTTCTCTTCTATATCAGTGAGTAACTTTTAACATTGTTGTTGCCAATTTAAGTGTATCTAAGGGTTAAGTCATGGCAGGAGAACTCGGTCGGGTGTTATGCTCCTCCTGTACCATGTGGGAACTCGGGGACGACACCAGTGTCCCTGACGACTACATCTGCGGGAAGTGTATTCACCTCAAGCTCCTGACGGTCCGCGTTGCGGAGTTGGAGCTGAGGGTGGATTCACTCTGGAGCATCCACGATGCTGAGAATGACGTGAGTATCACGTGTAGCGAGTTGGTCGTACCACAGGGAAAGGGTCCACAGCCAGATAGGGAATGGAAGACCAACAGGAAGAGCAGTGCAAGGAAGGTAGTGCAGGAGTCCCCTGTGGTCATCCCCCTGCAAAACAGATACACTGCTTTGGGTACTGTTGAGGGGGATGACTCATCAGGGGAGGGCAGCAGCAGCCAAGTTCATGGCACCATGGCTGGCTCTGCTGCACAGGAGGGCAGGAAAAAGAGTGGGAGAGCAATAGTGATTGGGGATTCAATGGTGAGGGGAATAGATAGGCGTTTCTGCGGCCGCAACCGAGACTCCAGGATGGTATGTTGCCTCCCTGGTGCAAGGGTCAAGGATGTCTCGGAGCGGGTGCAGGACATTCTAAAAAGGGAGGGAGAACAGCCAGTTGTCGTGGTGCACATTGGTACCAACGACATAGGTAAAAAAAAAGGGATGAGGTCCTACGAAACGAATTTAAGGAGCTAGGAGCTAAATTAAAAAGTAGGACCTCAAAAGTAGTAATCTCCGGATTGCTACCAGTGCCACGTGATAGTCAGAGTAGGAATCGCAGGATAGCGCAGATGAATACGTGGCTTGAGCAGTGGTGCAACAGGGAGGGATTCAAATTCCTGGGGCATTGGAACCGGTTCTGGGGGAGGTGGGACCAGTACAAACCGGACGGTCTGCACCTGGGCAGGACCGGAACCAATGTCCTAGGGGGAGTGTTTGCTAGTGCTGTTGGGGAGGATTTAAACTGATATGGCAGGGGGATGGGAACCAATGCAGGGAGACAGAGGGAAACAAAAGGGAGGCAAAAGCAAAAGACAGAAAGGAGATGAGGAAAAGTGGAGGGCAGAGAAACCCAAGGCAAAGAACAAAAAGGGCCACTGTACAGCAAAATTCTAAAAGGACAAAGGGTGTTAAAAGAACAAGCCTGAAGGCTTTGTGTCTTAATGCAAGGAGTATCCGCAATAAAGTGGATGAATTAACTGTGCAAATAGATGTTAACAAATATGATGTGATTGGGATTACGGAGACGTGGCTCCAGGATGATCAGGGCTGGGAACTCAACATCCAGGGGTATTCAACATTCAGGAAAGATAGAATAAAAGGAAAAGGAGGTGGGGTAGCATTGCTGGTTAAGGAGCAAATTAATGCAATAGTTCGGAAGGACATTAGCTTGGATGATGTGGAATCTATATGGGTAGAGCTGCAGAATACCAAAGGACAAAAAACGTTAGTGGGAGTTGTGTACAGACCTCCAAACAGTAGTAGTGATGTTGGGGAGGGCATCAAACATGAAATTAGAGGTGCGTGCAATAAAGGTGCAACAGTTATAATGGGTGACTTTAATATGAACATAGATTGGGTTAACCAAGCTGGAAGCAATACGGTAGAGGAGGATTTCCTGGAGTGCATAAGGAATAGTTTTTTAGACCAATATGTCGAGGAACCAACTAGGGGGGAGGCCATCTTAGACTGGGTGTTGTGTAATGAGAGAGGATTAATTAGCAATCTCGTTGTGCGAGGCCCCTTGGGGAAGAGTGACCATAATATGGTGGAATTCTGCATTAGGATGGAGAATGAAATAGTTAATTCAGAGACCATGGTCCAGAACTTAAAGAAGGGTAACTTTGAAGGTATGAGGCGTGAATTGGCTAGGATAGATTGGCGAATGATACTGAAGGGGTTGACTGTGGATGGGCAATGGCAGACATTTAGAGACCGCATGGATGAACTACAACAATTGTACATTCCTGTCTGTCGTAAAAATAAAAAAGGGAAGGTGGCTCAACCGTGGCTATCGAGGGAAATCAGGGATAGCATTAAAGCCAAGGAAGTGGCATACAAATTGGCCAGAAATAGCAGAGAACCTGGGGACTGGGAGAAATTTAGAACTCAGCAGAGGAGGACAAAGGGTTTGATTCGGGCAGGGAAAATGGAGTATGAGAAGAAACTTGCAGGGAACATTAAGACGGATTGCAAAAGTTTCTATAGATATGTAAAGAGAAAAAGGTTAGTAAAGACAAACGTAGGTCCCCTGCAGTCAGAATCGGGGGAAGTCATAACGGGGAACAAAGAAATGGCGGACCAATTGAACAAGTACTTTGGTTCGGTATTCACTGAGGAGGACACAAACAACCTTCCGGATATAAAAGGGGTCGGAGGGTCTAGTAAGGAGGAGGAACTGAGGGAAATCCTTATTAGTCGGGAAATTGTGTTGGGGAAATTGATGGGATTGAAGGCCGATAAATCCCCAGGGCTGATGGATTGCATCCCAGAGTACTTAAGGAGGTGGCCTTGGAAATAGTGGATGCATTGACAGTCATTTTCCAACATTCCATTGACTCTGGATCAGTTCCTATGGAGTGGAGGATAGCCAATGTAACCCCACTTTTTAAAAAAGGAGGGAGAGAGAAAACAGGGAATTACAGACCGGTCAGCCTGACATTGGTAGTGGGTAAAATGATGGAATCAATTATTAAGGATGTCATAGCAGTGCATTTGAAAAGAGGTAATATGATAGGTCCAAGTCAGCATGGATTTGTGAAAGGGAAATCATGCTTGACAAATCTTCTGGAATTTTTTGAGGATGTTTCCAGTAGAGTGGACAAGGGAGAACCAGTTGATGTGGTATATTTGGACTTTCAGAAGGCTTTCGACAAGGTCCCACACAAGAGATTAATGTGCAAAGTTAAAGCACATGGGATTGGGGGTAGTGTGCAGACATGGATTGAGAACTGGTTGGCAGACAGGAAGCAAAGAGTAGGAGTAAATGGGGACTTTTCAGAATGGCAGGCAGTGACTAGTGGGGTACCGCAAGGTTCTGTGCTGGGGCCCCAGCTGTTTACACTGTACATTAATGATTTAGACGAGGGGATTAAATGCAGTATCTCCAAATTTGCGGATGACACTAAGTTGGGTGGCAGTGTGAGCTGCGAGGAGAATGCTATGAGGCTGCAGAGCGACTTGGATAGGTTAGGTGAGTGGGCAAATGCATGGCAGATGAAGTATAATGTGGATAAATGTGAGGTTATCCACTTTGGTGGTAAAAACAGAGAGACAGACTATTATCTGAATGGTGACAGATTAGGAAAAGGGGAGGTGCAAAGAGACCTGGGTGTCATGGTACATCAGTCATTGAAGGTTGGCATGCAGGTACAGCAGGCGGTTAAGAAAGCAAATGGCATGTTGGCCTTCATAGCGAGGGGATTTGAGTACAAGGGCAGGGAGGTGTTGCTACAATTGTACAGGGCCTTGGTGAGGCCACACCTGGAGTATTGTGTACAGTTTTGGTCTCCTAACCTGAGGAAGGACATTCTTGCTATTGAGGGAGTGCAGCGAAGGTTCACCAGACTGATTCCCGGGATGGCGGGACTGACCTATCAAGAAAGACTGGATCAACTGGGCTTGTATTCACTGGAGTTCAGAAGAATGAGAGGGGACCTCATAGAAACGTTTAAAATTCTGACGGGGTTAGACAGGTTAGATGCAGGAAGAATGTTCCCAATGTTGGGGAAGTCCAGAACCAGGGGACACAGTCTAAGGATAAGGGGGAAGCCATTTAGGACCGAGATGAGGAGGAATTTCTTCACCCAGAGAGTGGTGAACCTGTGGAATTCTCTACCACAGAAAGTTGTTGAGGCCAATTCACTAAATATATTCAAAAAGGAGTTAGATGAAGTCCTTACTACTAGGTGAATCAAGGGGTATGGTGAGAAAGCAGGAATGGGGTACTGAAGTTGCATGTTCAGCCATGAACTCATTGAATGGCGGTGCAGGCTAGAAGGGCCGAATGGCCTACTCCTGCACCTATTTTCTATGTTTCTATGTTTAAATATGGAAACCAAAACTGCACGCAGTATTCCAGGTGTGGCCTCACCAATACCTTATATAGCTGTAGTAAGACTTCACTGCTTTTATACTCCACCCCCTTTGCAATAAAGGCCAAGATACCATTGGACTTCCTGATCACTTGCTGTATCTGCATACTATTCTTTTGTGTTTTCATGCACAAGTACCCCCAGGTCCCGCGGTACTGCGGCACTTTGCAATCTTTCTCCATTTAAATAATAACTTGCTCTTTGATTTTTTTTTCTGCCAAAGTACATGACCTCCCAATTTCTAACATTATATTCCATCTGTCAAATTTTTGCCCACTCACTTAACCTGTCTATGTCATTTTGCAGATATTTTGTTCCTCCTGTTAGTTGAGGATGTAATGAGCAGGGCGGATAAGGAGGAACTAGTGGATGTGGTGTATTTGGATTTACAGAAGGCATTCGATAAGGTGCCACATAAAAGGTTACTGCATAAGAGAAAAGTTAATGGGGTTGGGGGAGTCTGTTACCATGGCTAACTAACAGAAAATAGAGTCGGGATAAATAGGTCATTTTCCGGTTGGCAAACAGTAATTAGTGGGGTGCCGCAGGGATCGGTGCTGGGGCCTCAACTATTTACAATCTATATTAATAACTTGGATAAAGGGACAGAGTGTAATGTAGCCAAGTTTGATGATGAAACAAAGATGGGTGGAAAAGAAAATTGTGAGGAAGACACAAAAAAATCTGCAAAGGGATATCGACAGGTTAAGTGAGTGGGCAAAAATTTGCAGATAGAGTACAATGTGGGAAAATGTGAGGTTATCCACTTTGGCAGAAAAAAATAGAAAAGTAAATTATAATTTAAATGGAGAAAAATTATAAAGTGCTGCAATACAGAGGGACCTGGGGGTCCTTGTGCATGAAACACAAAAAGTTATTATGCAGGTACAGCAAGTAATCAGGAAGGCAAATGGAATGTTGGCCTTTATTGCAAGGTGGATGGAGTATAAAAGCAGAGAATTCCTGCTGCAACTGTACAGGGTATTGGTGGGGCCACACCTAGAGTACTGCCTACAGTTTTGATCTCCGTATTTAAGGAAGGATATACTTGCATTGGAGGCTGTTCAGATAAGGTTCACTAGGTTGATTCCGGAGATAAGGGGGATGACTTATGAAGATAGTTTGAGTAGGTTGAACCTATACTCATTGGAGTTCAGAAGAATGAGAGGTGATCTTATAGAAACGTATAAGACTATGAGGGGGCTTGACAAGTTGGATGCACAGAGGATGTTTCCACTGATGGGGGAGACTAGAACTAGAGGGCATTATCTTAGAATAAGGGGCTGCCCATTTAAAACTGAGATGAGGAGAAATTTCTTCTCTGAGGGTTGTAAATCTGTGGAACTTGCTGCCTCAGAGAGCTGTGGAAGCTGGGACATTGAATAAATTTAAGACAGAATTAGACAGTTTCTTAAACAATAAGGAGATAAGGGGTTATGGGGAGCGGGCGAGGAAGTGGAGCCGAGTCCATGATCAGTTCAGCCATGATCTTATTGAAAGGCGGAGCATGCTCGAAGGGCTGTATGGCCTACTCCTGTTCCTATTTCTTATGTTCTCATGTTCTTCAAAATGGAAATCAGTTTAAAATATCAAATTTCTGAAATAATTTTACGTATTCTGCATGCAACATTAAAAAAAATGTATGCATCTTCCAAGACTTGGAAATAATTTGTGTAGTTTTCTAAAATTTACATGTTTAACCATGTCTGATTTTGGAACCAACTACAATGATCATTAAATCTTTTCCCATTTTATGTATGTTTTAATATGGATATTCTACTTCAAACAGGATTGCAAATACTCTTCAATCACAGATTACTTGATGGTATTCACCTCTGGGACGTGTATTTCAAATTAACCCAGACAGATGGAATGAGTTGCCTCTCTCTAATGGCTGCTAAGATTCTTAATGAGAGGTGATCTTATTGAAACATATAAGATAATGAGGGGGCTCGACAAGGTGGATGCAGAGAGGATATTTCCACTCATGGGGGAAACTAAAACTAGGGGACTTAGTCTCAGAATAAGGGATCCCCTTTTAAAACTGAGATGAAGAGGAATTTCTTCTGAGGGTTGTAAATCTGTGGAATTCTCTGCCCCCAGAGAGTTGTGGAGGCTGGGTCATTGGATATATTTAAGGCGGAGATAGACAGATTTTTGAGCGATAAGGTAATAAAGGGTTACGAGGAACGGACAGGGAAGTGGAGCTGAGTCCATGATCAGATCAGCCACGATCTTATTAAACGGCGGAGTAGGCTTGAGGGGTCAAATGGCCTACTCCTGCTCTTATTTCTTATGTTCTTCATATTACAAAAAGCATTTTGAGGTACTGGAGAAGATGCAGAAAATATTTCCAAGGTTGATAGCAGAACTGAGGGGTTATACCTATTAGGAAAGACTGAATAGGCTGGGGCTGTTTTCTCTAGAACTGTGGTCCTCAAACTTGTTTGGTTGAAGGACTCCTTTTCAAATAGAATAATTATCACAGATTCCCCCCGCCCCCCACTCCCCTTTAAAATGATAATACTCATCACATGAAACTGCTGCATAGAATCATAGAATAATTACAGCACGGAAAAGGCTATTCAGCCCGTCGAGCCCATGCCGCGCTCTGCAAGAACACCTCAGCTGGTCCCACTGCCTTGTCCTTTCCCCATAACCTTGCAATTCCTTTTCTTTCCGATTCATGTCCAACTTCCTTTTGAAAGCTGTGATTTGAGTCTGCCTCCAACACCCTTTCAGGCAGTGCATTCCAGATCATAAACACTCGCTGTGTAAAAAGGTTTTTTCTTATGTCACTTTTGGTTCTTTTGCCAATCACCTTAAATCTGTGTCCTCTGGTTCTCGACCCTTCTGCCAATGGGAACAGTTTCTCTCTAACTACTCTGTCCAGACCCCTCATGATTTTGAATACCTCTATCAAATCTCCCCTCAATCTTCCCTGCTCTAAGGGCAACGACCCCAGCTTCTCCAGTCTATCCACGTAACCGAAGTCCATTGCTGGAATCATTCTCGTAAATCTTTTCTGTACCCTCTTTAAGGCCTTCACATCTTTCCTATAGTGTGGTGCTCAGAATTGGACACACTAAGCCAGTTGAAGCCGAACCAGTATTTTATAAAGGTTCATCATCATTTCCATGCTTTTGTACTCAGTACCTCTGTTCATGAAGCCCATGATCCCATAAGCTTTTTAACCACTTTCTCAACCTGCCCCACCACCTTCAACGACTTGTCCACATATACTCCTAGGTCTCTATGTTCATGCACCCCTTTTAGGATCGTTTCCTTTTAGTTTATATTTCCTCTCCTCATTCTTTCTACCAAAAATGTATCACTTCACGTTTTTCTGCGTTAAATTTCATCTGCCACATGTCTGCCCATTCCACCAGCCTGTCTATGTCCTCTTGAAGTCTACCACTATCCTCCTCACTGTTCACATCTACTTCCAAGTTATGTATCATCTGCAAATTTTGAAATTGTGCCCTGTACACACACATCCAAGTCATTAATTTATATCCTCGAACAGACCCCTGGGGAACACCACTGTATACCTTCCTCCAGTCTGAAAAACAACCATTCAACACTACTCTCTGTTTCCTGTTACTTAACCAATTTCATATCCATGCTGCCACTGTCCCTTTTATTCCATGGGCTTCAACGTTGCTGGCAAGCCTGTTATGTGGCACTTTGTCGAATGCCTTTTTGTAAAGAGTGTTTTAATAATGCTTTTAAGAAAACAGTAATTTACTTAGATATCCGTGAAATGGGTGTGCCTGCTACTCAATGCAGTGTTTGCCTATCCCTGGGGCGATGTTTTACCCCAGGTGAGTGTGAGTGAGGGAGGGAAAGTGACCCTATTTCCGCACATTAAACTCTACCTCCACGTTTCTTGAAAATGTTTGGACAGCAACTCAGTACCAATCTTATTTAGAAGGTGGCATGATTTTGGCCAAACACTACCTTGTGTCATTGCACAGTTTGTGAACTGTTGTAAAGAGGGATCTTCTAGTGAGTTAGCTGAGTCAGTCTGTTTTCCTTCCCTGTAAAATAACATAGCATTTTATCCAGGGAAGAGACTTGCGAACTGATTAAACTTTTAGCCATACCCCTCAGCTATTTTGTTGGTAAACAACAACTTGGGAATTGATTCTAACTGGGTTAATAACCTTCAGGCATCTCATCTCCACTCTGCGCTGCACGTGTCGCGGCTGCACTCTACTTCCTCCCACCTCCCGGCTCGCACCAAGCCTGCCTTCGGCTACTCTTTCACATTATTTCAGGGACTACCGGGAAAGTCTCTACGGACTCCAGTTTGAGAATCATTGCTCTACAAACAGAACGCTGAGAGGTGACCTGATAGAGGTCTTTAAGATTATGAAAGGGTTTGATAGGGTAGATGTAACGAAGATTTTTCCACTTCTGGGGGTCGGGTGGGGGCATAAATATAAGGTAGTCACCAATAAATCCAATAGGGAATTCAGGAGGAACTTATTCACCCAGAGAGTCTTTAGAATGTGGAACTCGCTACCACGAGGAGTAGTTGAGGTGAATAACATAGATGCATTTGAGGGAAAACTGGATAAACACATAAGTAACAAAAGAATAGAAGGTTATGCCAATAAAGTCAGATGGAGAGAGGTGGGAGGAGACTCGTGTGGAGCATAAACACCAGCATGGACCACTTGGGCCGAATGACTGCTTTCTGTGCTGTAAATTCTAGGTAAATTTATATAAATCTATTCGTGTTCCTTTCCCCAAATTAACTTGTTCAGCACAAAATTCTATGGAAATTTGGAAAAAGGTAGTTTTCAGTTGCATCCTGTAACTTCTCATTTAATGTAATGGTACAGTGTTGCCATACACAGTTGTTGAGGCGTGAGTTCGGGGCCAGGGGCAGCACGGGCCAGCCCAAACTGCGATATGTGCGCACATTAGGTCCATGCAGCAGAGCTGGTCTCCAGTCGTCTTGGGTAATCCTTGCCACTGGACCAAGACCTAGCTCTGTCAAGCCCGTGTGGTGGCTGGTGTGCAACGGTCACCACAGGTTAAAAAAATCCACGCACAGGCATCTTCCACCCTTGAGGATGTAGTTCGGGTCCTTCATTCGAAACACCTGTGAACTCATCCCTTTTTGGCTCGTTTTGAGGGACCGCCTATGATGATGATTATGATATAATATCAGTGCTGCAAATGTCCTTCCTTGTCCTGGTCCCTACTTATAACCTACTTATTATCATGCCTCTTTAAATCTGCTTATTATGTGATTCCTGTTCAATTCTATATCATTTAGCATGTTTATTATAATTAAGGCTTAGCCAAAGCAGAACATTTTTCTGGTTTGGAGAATCTCGGCTTCTTGCAATTAGTCTGGCACCACCTCCCCTGCCTATGTGAATGGTCCAGTCCATTGTCTCAGCAGTTCTGTGCATGTGTTGGCCTGAGAGGAGCTCTTCCCATCTGTTCTATTGCTTTTGCAACCTATATTTATTTAGGCTTTTTTTTATAGCAAAATACTTCTGTGCTTATTTTTCTATCTCTTCCAACTTGTTCTAAGCCCATTGGAAATTTTATTGAACAAAGGCAGTGCTGCAATAGTAACAGACTAAAGGTGGGGTATTTTACAAATATGTGCTCCTGGAGTAGAGCTTTTGGCATTACTATTAATGATGGAAAATCATGGGAGGCACGCACCCAAATTTCCAACATGCGTTCTCGGCAGGCAGAGCGCCACACTATGAGCGTGAGTTCACAAAAGTGCCCTAGTCTCAAAAATACTGGAATCATCAGCTGCCCCTTTTTTGAGTGCTGGTGAGCGAACGTACTGGATCGACCTTGCTCTGTTTATGTCCCTGCATACTAGAATCCTAAGTACACAACTGAAAATAATGGAAATTCTGTTTAAGCTGAAATAGGATGTTTTTTGTGATGGGTCTATTTGTGATGTGGGCCACAAGAAGTAAGTGTTTTAAAATAGTTTTATTGAATATGTTTGCAGCTTCCCGAGTGGTTGGTGACTAAAGCAAAGCCATGCAAGCCAGAACGTCCCAGGTTTGAACCCTGGTCTGTGCTAAGTTAAATGATTTTTTTATCTGGGGCAACAGATGGGTTGCTTCAATTGGCCTCCGTGACCCTGAGCTATGGAGAGGAAAATATCAGCTCGACTTTTCCCTGCTGATTGGTAGCCGGTGACCATTGCTGGGGGTGGTGTGTGTGTGTGTGTGTGACCTTCTAGCACATGACATCTGGGCCCACACTTGAAGGATATTTTCTTTGGAAAGGTACAAAACAGTTGTTAGTACTTGTGAAGCTATACTTGGTGTGAGGCACCATCACCACGGAGATGAATGGAGCAAAAAATGGGGAAGCACTGTTGGAGATGGGAGCAAGGGGTCTTGGGTAAGCCATAACATTTTGATCCAAAATTTGTACAGTTTAATCTTTTCCAAGTCTTTCTTTGAACATTCTTATTTATGTGATCAGAAGTGGGAAATGGGCAAGAATGCAGAAAAGCAGTGTGGTCTTGTGGAAAAGTGCGTGGTCTTGGAACGTCAGACTGTCAAAACTATAACTGGCTATTTTATATTGATTTTAAAAAATGCCTTCACTCTCTGTTAAAGAAAGATATTTTGGAATTGCCTTTGGCCGCTTTAAAGCCCAATATACTGAGCTTCAAATTAAGTGGCAACAATGGATAACTGCATTTCAGGAAGTGGGATTTTTGTTTGTTTTTGTCGAGTCAAGTGTTTTGTCTCATCTATTCCAGCAAAGCCCTTCAGTCGTGAATGTTTTCAAGATACTAACAAAGGAATACAGTATACTGTAATATAATAGGACACTGAAGTGTGAGACATAACATATATACACTTGAATCTTAAATGGAGCATTTGTATAGCCTTGTTGCTGAGCAAGTGGTAAATGCTTAGATAGTAATGTTTGGATGAATTACTAGTGGATAAGCAATTATATCTTTTGTTACTGGAGTGCAAAAGTTTTAAGGTGGGTTTCCTGTTTTTCCACAGGGAAATCCAGACACTAAGGGTTAATTAGATAATTTTGATTGCAGACTAGATACATTAGAAAGGAATTTCCTGTTGCATTGCTATAGTTCTTCCCTCCTGCAATTACACATTTCATCACATAGTAGCATTTTCTAACTAGCTAGCTGCAACTAGTTGAGCTAATAGATTAGCATACCTCAAATTTAATCAAGACAGATGGGCTGAATGAATGTATTTGATAAAATGCTGTAGAGTTTCCTAAATTACAATAGTGTCTGCCCTTTAAAAATACTTCATTAGCTGTAAAGCACTTTGGGCTGTCCTGAAGTCATTAAAGGCGCTATATTCATTCTTTCCACCTGATTTGTGGCAGCATCTCTGCTCATGGACAGCCTGGTCTCATTTCCCATATATCATTAGCGTGGTGCTCTGATGGGGAAAGCTAAAGTTCTGGCACGTACTGTTTTCCTGAGAGACGGCAGTATCAGGCAGGTGGGATCCAGCCATCATCTAGATGCACTTGATAAAGTGCAACATCCCCACCAACACCTGAGAGTCCCTGGCCAAAGACCCTCCTAAGTGCAGGAAGAGCATCCGGGAGGGTGCTGAGCACCTCGAGTCGCGTCACCGAGAGTATGCAGAAAACGAGCACAGGCAGCAGAAGGAGCGTGCAACAAACCAGACTCCCCACCCACCTTTTCCTTCAACGACTGTCTGTCACAGGTGGGGCAGAGACTGTAATTCCCATATTGGACTGCACAGTTACCTGAGAACTCACTTTTAGAGTGGAAGCAAGTCTTCCTCGATTTCGAGGGACTACCTATGATGATGATTAGATGGACCCTGGATCTGTGGCTCCAATGCCCAGTGGGTTGGCTGGTCTAATGACAGTTGTCAGATCCTGAAAACCCTGAGGCACAGCAGATGCCATGGCCTGGGAGTCATGATGCATGCTGTGCTCCATTCTCTCTCCAATGCCTCCAGAGCTGCAGCCCTGTGCTTTCATGAAGGTAAAGGCCCTGGCCACTTCATTGATGGGAGTTGCTACAGATTCTGATGAAGCTGCTGCTTGCTTATTGATGCCAGCAAAGAAGGGAAAGCTTAATGATGTTGCCGCAAGGGACAGCTGTAGCCTTAATTGTCTGAGTTTCCACACATCGTCAGAGACTGACCTCAGAGCCTGAACATAGGCATGTTCTTCAAACATCCTTCTTATCAGGTGAGTACCCATGGGCTCTGGATTCCAAAGCCACTAGCAGCCTTCTCTTTAGCCTCCGCTGCGAAGGGGGCACACGCTCACTATTCCCCACTCCTCTCATTCCCTGTGTGAATCAACCATTGCCACATCCTCACTGCCGCTATCTAAGCCTCCTTGGGTGAAAACTGGTACCTGGGAAAGAGGAAGCAGGTATCACAGCTGATAAATTGGTGGGTATTGTGTGCTAATTTGTGCTGCTAGAAGATAAATAAATTAAGGTCAACAACAACTTTCAATTACGAAATGTGTGCCAAATGGTATGGGAGTGGTGGGGGTATGAGGCTGTTGAAGGGGCGTTAGCGTTGTGCAATTGCTGTGATTGGAGCTAGTAGCCATTGTTATGTATTGGTATGTACTGATGTATTGTATCCAAGACACCAGAGGGCGCCTCTGTTGGGAGGTCAAGGGCCCCTGGTATATAAGAACTGGTACCATATGCTACGTGCACTTTGAACTGGAATAAAGTTGAGCCAGGTTTGCACCTGAGTGAGTTTACAGTAACAAGTCTTTCTAGTCTTATACATCACATTTGGCGACGAGGTAACTTAAGAACCTTCGCATGCATAATGGGCACCATTAAAATTCTGGAGAGATTTGTGGATGGCGAGGATTGGGTGGATTTTATCGACTGCCTGGATCAGTATTTTGTGGCCAACAAAATGGGGGAAGCTGGTGACGCAGTTAGGTGCAGGGCGGTTTTCCTCACCGTTTGTGGTCCGAAAATCTATTGCCTCATAAAGAATCTTCTGTCACCTGCACATCCAACGGACAAGGAGTACGGGGAATTGTGCGCTCTGGTGCATGAACATCTCAAGCCAAAGGAGGAGATCATCATCACACGCTATCGATTCTGCACACAAGTGCGTGCTGAGGGCCAAGATGTGTCGGGATTCATCGCTGACCTAAGATGTCTGGCTGAGCTGTGTAAGTTTGGAAATGTTTTGGAAGACATGTTGTGAGATTTCTTCGTGATAGGCATAAACCATGATGTGATCCTTCGGAAATTATTGTCTGTAGAAATATTGGATTTAAGCAAGGCTATCGCGACCGCTCAGGCATGCATGACGACTGATAATTTAAGGCAGATATCATCGAAGAGTCGGAGCTCCATGGCAAGTATTGTAAACAAGATTGTGTCGTCGTCTGGCAGAGCAGCTTGTGGCAGGGGCTATTCGGTTGCTTACAAGAAACCTGTAGCTGCTCAAGGTCCGCCAACTAATACGAATCCGATTTCATCCCATTGGCATTGAGGGGGCAATCATTGGCCTCATCAGTGTCGGTTTAAACAGTACATCTGTAAAGGCTGTTTGAAAATGGGGCATCTTCAGCGAATGTGCCCGCAACTGAGCAAGCGTGCTGCTGCTCATCACATTGGTGATGATGACCAGTCCGATGCTGGCCTGGAGATGCAACCCGAGGTATCTGAGGAGGAAGTGTATGGACTGTTTTCGTTCCTGACAAAGAGCCAACCCATATGGTTAATGTGAAACTGAATGGCGTGCTGGTATCGATGGAATTGGACACCGGTACGAGTCAGTGATAATGAGCCAGAGGACATTCGACAAGCTGTGGGACACCAAGGCTATGAAGCTTAAGCTGAGTCCAATCAATGCCAAGTTGTGTACTTACACCAAGGAACTCATACCGGTGATTGACAGTGCAGTAGTCAAGGTGTCGTATGATGGTGTGGCTCATGATCTACCATCCAGGCAATGGTCCAATGCTGTTCGGCAGGAATTGGCTCAAGAAAATCAAATGGAATTGGAATGATATCAAAGCATTGTCATCGGTGGATGGCACTTCGCGTGCTCAAGTGCTGACCCAAGTTTCCCTCTGTTTGAACCGGGCATTGGCAATCTTATGGGAGCCAAGGTGCAGATTCACCTGGAATCGGATGCAAGACCTGTCCATCACAAAGCTCGGTCCATTCCGTACATGATGAGGGAGAAGGTCGAAATTGAGCTTGACAGACTTTAACGTGAAGGGGTCGTATCACTGGTTGAATTTAACAAATGGGCCAGTCCCATTGTTCCTGTGTTGACGAATGATGGCACTGTCAGGATTTGTGGAAACTACAAGGTTACGATCAACTGATTTTCGAAACAGGATCAGTACCCGTTATCGAAGGCTGATGACCTGTTGGCAATGCTAGCTGGTGGGAAGTTGTTCACTAAACAGGACCTGACGTCGGCCTATATGACACAGGAGCTTGTTGACACATCGAAGAAACTTACGTGCATCGACACTCAAAGGACTGTGCATCTACAACAGGTGTCCTTTTGGAATTCGCTCGGCTGCAGCCATATTTCAGAGGAACATGGAGAATCTACTGAAGTCCGTCCCTAGAACCGTCGTGTTTCAAGATGACATTCTGGTCACAGGTCGTGACACTGCCGAACACCTGAACAACCTTGAAGAGGTTCTACATCATTGGGACAAAGTGCGACTCAGGCTGAAATGTTCAAAGTGTGTCTTCATGGCACAGGAAGTCGAATTTCTGGGGAGGAAGATTGCTGCTGATGGCATCAGGCCTATGGACTCAAAAACCAAGGCCATTAAAAATGCACCCAGACCTCAATGTGACGGAGCTGCATTCATTCCTTGGACTACTCAACTACTTTGGTAATTTCTTACCCAGTTTGAGCACTTTATTAGAGCCACTGCACATGCTGCTCAGAAAAGGCGACAACTGGATCTGGGATGTATCTCAAGATAGAGCTTTTGAGAAAGCCAAGAATCTGCTCTGTTCAAACAAGTTGCTTGTTCATTATGATCCGTGTAAGCGTCTAGTATTGGCCTGTGATGCTTCATCATATGGGGTTGGCTGCGTGCTCCAACAAACTAATGAGTCAGGTAAACTACAACCTGTTGCGTGTGCTTCGAAAAGTTTGTCAAAGACGGAAAAAGCCTACAGCATGGTGGAAAAAGAAGCTTTAGCCTGTGTGTGTGGGGTCAAAAAGATGCATCAGTACCTGTTTGGGCTTCGTTTTGAAGTTGAAATGGATCACAAGCCACTCATCTCACTGTTTTCGGAAAACAAAGATATAAATACCAATGCATCGTCCCGTATCCAGAGGTGGGCGTTTACATTGTCTGCCTATGATTATGTTATTCATCATAGACCTGGCACTGAGAATTGTGCCGATGCACTGAGTCGTCTGCCGTTGCCCACACCTGAAGTGGAGGCGCCTCAACCTGCAGATCTACTGCTAGTAATGGATGCTTTCGAGAGTGAAGGAACTCCTGTCACTGCTCAACAAGTGAGGATCTGGACCAGCCATGATCTTATTTTATCGACTGTGAAACAGTACGTCCTCAGTGATGATTGGTCTGCCATACCTATGGAACTGTGTGAAGAGACTAAACCTTACAACTGTCGTAAAAATGGACTATCCATTCAATCAGATTGTTTTCTGTGGGGCAATCAAGGTGTTATGCCTAAGAAACGCAGGGGAAAATGTGTATGTGCACTGCATAGCACTCACCCTGGCATTGTCATGCCATTGCCAGGGCTCATGTTTGGTGGCCTGGAATTCACTCTGATCTAGAATCATGTGTGCATCAGTGCAATACTTGCATGCAGCTAAGTAAAGTACCAGTGGAATCCCTGCTGAGTCTTTGGTCGTGGCCATCTAAACCATGGTCGTGGTTACACATCAATTTTGCAGGTCCCTTCCTGGGACAGATGTTTTTTGTTGTGGTGAATGCATATTCAAAGTGGATAGAGTGTATCATTATGTCATCCAGTACGTACACAGCTACTATTGAGAGCCTTCGTATCATGTTTGCTACTCATGGCTTGCCTGACATTGTTGTGAGCGACAACGGATCTTGCTTCACAAGTCTGGAGTTTCAAGAGTTCATGAAACTCAATGGTATTAAACATGAGGTCAGTCCCATTCAAACCTGCTTCTAATGGTCAAGCAGAGCGAGCTGTTCAAACGATCAAGCAGAGCATGAAACGTGTAACTCAGAGTTCACTGCAGACTCGTTTGTCACGCATATTGCTTAGTTACAGGACAAGACCTCGCACGCTTACCGGGGTCTCCCCTGCTGAACTACTGATGAAGAGAAGCCTCAAGACCAAGCTTTCTCTCGTCCATCCTGATTTGAATGACAATGTTGAAAACAGATATCAAAATCAGCAATGGTATCATGATCGGACTGCTGTGTCTCGTGACATCTCTGTCAACGACCCAGTCTATGTGCTGAATTATGGTCAAGGTCCCAAATGGATCAGCGGCATTATTACGGCCAAGGAGGGTAACAGAGTGTTTATTGTCGTCATCAAGAATGGGCAAACATACAGGAAACATGTCTATCAGATAAAACTGTGGCACACGGATGAACTGGAACCGGTTGAGGAAGATGCAGTCAGTGACTGTTTGGTTCAACCAACCAATGTTCATTCATCAGAGGACTCTGGTGTCATTACTGAACCTGGACTTCTAGTCCCTGATATGGTCATCACCACTCCCATCAGATCGGTTACTCAGCCTCCAGTCATAACTGACTCAGAACGCTCGCTCAGAACTAGAGTTGAACTGAGACGATCAACTCATGAGTGGAAAGCCCCAGATCGTCTTAACTTGTAAAGAGACTGATACAAAGATCTTAAAGGGGGATATTGTTATGTATTGATATGTATTGTTATGTACTGATGTATTGTATCCAAGACACCAGGGGGTGCCACTGTTGGGAGGTCATGGTCCTCTGGTATACAAGAACTGGTACCATGTGCTACGTGCACTTTGAGCTGGAATAAAGTTGAGCCAGGTTTGCACCTGAGTGAGGTTACAGTAACAAGTCTTTCTAGTCTAGTGTAACATGTTAAGTTGGGCACCCCTTAACTAGAGAGCACTGAGCTCTTGTGTTTTTTCTCTCACGCACATGTATCTCTGTCTCATTCTCGCACACCCTCTGTCTGTGTCTCTCGTTCATGGCTGTTATAAGCAAAAATAAACTACAGATAAAGGATTAATGTGGTGAAATGGTGAATTGGTCAAAAGGTTTCAGTTTTCCTGTCCCTCAATATTCTCCCAAAAGTAGAGGCTTATTTTTGATGCTTGAGTTGGATGGCAGTTACAGACAGATAAACACAAGAACATAAGAAATAGGAACAGGAGTAGGCCATATGGCCCCTTGAGTCTGCTCCGCCATTTAATAAGATCATGGCTTATTATGGAAACCAAAACTGCACATAGTATTCCAGGTGTGGCCTCACCAATACCTGATATAGCTGTAGCAAGACTTCCCTACTTTTATACGCCATCCCCTTTGCAATAAAGGCCAAGTTGGCCTTCCTGATCATTTGCTGTACCTGCATACTATCCTTTTGTGTTTCACGCACAAGTACCCCCAGGTCCCGCTGTACTACAGCACTTTGCAATCTTTCTCCATTTAAATAATAACTTGCTCTTTGATTTTTTTTCTGCCAAATTGCATGACCTCACACTTTCCGACATTATACTCCATCTGCCAAATTTTTGCCCACTCACTTAGCCTGTCTATGTCCTTTTGCAGATTTTTTGTGTCCTCCTCACACATTACTTTTCCTCCCATCTTTGTATCATCAGCAAACTTGGCTACGTTACACTCAGTCCCTTCTTCCAAGTCGTGAATATAGATTGTTAATAGTTGGGGTCCCAGCACTGATCCCTGCAGCACCCCACTAGTTACTGGTTGGCAACCAGAGAATGAACCATTTATCTCACTCTCTGTTCTCTGTTAGTTAGGCAATCCTCTATCCATGCTAATATATTACCCCAACCCCGTGAACTTTTAACTTGTGCAGAAATCTTTTATGTGGCACCTTATCAAATGCCTTCTGGAAGTCAAAATACACCACATCCCCTTTATCCACCCTGTTCGTTACATCCTCAAAGAACTCCAGCAAATTTGTCAAACATGACTTCCCCTTCATAAATCCATGCTGACTCTGCCTGACCGAATTTTGCTTTTCCAAATGTCCTGATACTGCTTTTAATAATTTTCCCAACCACAGATGTTAGGCTAACTGGTCTATAGTTTCCTGCTTTTTGTCTGCCTCTTTTTTTAAATAGGAGCGTTACATTTGCAGTTTTCCAATCTGCTGAGACCTCCCCAGAACCCAGGGAATTTTGGTAAATTACAACCAATGCATCCACAATCCCTGTCGCTACTTCTCTTGAGACCCTGGAGTGCAAGCCATCAGGTCCAGGGGATTTATCTGCCTTTAGTCCCATTATCTTACTGAGTACTCTGTACAGCCACCAGAGAGCTCATCCCTTGGACTCCCAAGGGATCCCATAATCTCTTGGGAGCACAGGTATTTAAGGAGGCCACCCAGGTTGGAGAGGCACTCTGGAGACCTGCAATAAAAGACTGCGGTCATACTTTACTTTGAGCTCAGTGTTCTGTCTGACTCTTTCTCCATACATAACAAGTACCACCTCCTTAGTGATTGTGATTGTGTTAAGTTCCTCCCCCCCCCCCCCCCCCCCCATAGCCCCTTGACTATCCACTGTCGGAATATTGTTTGTGTCTTCTATCATGAAGACTGATACAAAATTTTTGTTCAGCGTTTCTGCCATCTCCATGTTCCTCATTACTAATTTTCTGGTCTTGTCCTCTAAGGGACCAACATTTACTTTAGCTACTCTTTTCCTTTTTATATACCTATAGAAACTCTTGCTATCTGTTTTTATATTTTGTGCTAGTTTACTTTCATAGTCTATCTTCCCTTTCTAAATCATTTTTTTAGTCGTTCTTTGCTGGCTTTTAAAAGCTTTCCAATCTTCTGTCCTCCCACTAGTCTTGGCCACTTTGTATGCCCTTGTTTTTAATTGGATACCATCCTTTATTTCTTTAGTTAGCCATGGATGGCTGTCTTTTCTCTTACATCCTTTCCTCCTCACTGGAATATATTTTTCTTGAGAGTTGTGAAATATCTCCTTAAATGTACACCACTATTCATCAACCATCCGACACTTTAATCTATTTTCCCAGTCCACTTTACCCAACTCTGCCCTCATACCTTCATAGTCTCTTTTATTTAAGCTTAGTGCGCAGGTTAGAGATCCAACTTTCTCGTCCTCCATCTGAATTTTAAATTCAATCATGCTATGATCGCTCATTCCAAAGGGATCCTTCACTAGGAGATTGTTTATTAATCCTGTCTCATTACACAGGACCAGATCTAAGATGTTGAAACAAAATTGTGAAAATAGTAGAATTACAATTTTCATGGGTTTGCACAGATTTGAAGATGTGCCTTTTCATTTGACAAGAGCAACATTAATCTTTCAAAGTCTGTGGAGTCAAAGCAACAAGTTTTAAGGATTGTTGAGGTTTCTTACTAACAGTCACATGCTTACATCACGTTCACGTACTTGTTCAAGGATTTATGAAAACTTGAGTGACAAACCTATTGCACCTCATTTGTGCTGCATTTTGAGTAACAATGCATTCTCTGGTGTGATTTTAGTGATAGTTTTACTACAGCATGCTCCTGGACCAATTCCATCAGTTTTATGGCTGCCTTGTGCCAGCTCTTGCCAAGTTTTTCTGCTCTCAGGCAAACAAAAACTTTGCCAAAATCCACATCTTTTGTTCTGTCTGAATTTCTTCTGAAGTGATGCTGTACCACAGTGGACTTCTAAAGCTTCACCATCTCAACTATCAGCATCAATTTGACTTTCTTCCACTCCTGGGGTCCTTGAGAGTGCATCTGTGTTGGCATGGTTGTGGCATTCCATTTAATCATCAAACTTGTTTCAAAAGCTAATGGCCAATGTTATCATAAAGATTTGATATCTTGTACTAACAACATTTAAAAGATTATTAACTTATGATAAAGTGTAGATACACATAATAAGTAATCTATTTTGCCATATCAAAATCTTTCTCTTCTGTTGTGGGGTAATTCCATTTAGTTTCATTTAAGTTTCTACTAAAAACAGTAGATGTTTTGCACTTGAGAGAAAACCAGACCTTGGCCTTTCACTGAAGTATATATATATGGGATTCCTTATTCCATCAGGGATGAGAGAGAACTGGGACTCTGATATGGCAAGCCTTCAATGCTGAAATGTGGTTTAATCATTTATATGCTCATAATAAAAGTTTGTTCTTCAGTATCAGTTGACGTAAGCTAGTTTTTTTTAAGTGATTCTAACAGAGCTCCATCCCAGGAAACTGAAGCTCCCTAATATTGATCTGGATTGGATTGGATTCTGGAGCTTGTTCTAAGTCCTTTCCAACCCTCTTAGCTGACAAAGTTTGAATTGTCACTTGCCTTTGTTAGAAACAATTGGAGAGTTTGACTTTAAGCCCAGTAACTACAGCCCTTTAGCTCGTTTTACCAGTACCCTTCACCAGACCTGAAAACATTACTTTCATTCCGTGAGACTTTGAAAAATTGATGTTGCTTTTGTCGAATGAAAAGGCATGTCACAAATCAGTCCAAATCCCAGAAAATTGTAATTAGTGTTTTCACAATGTTGTTTGAAACTCTGCATCTAAATCGAACAACAAAAATAAGGTTTCTATTCGTGGTAATGGACACGAGAATACTTCTGGATAGGAAAAGGCCTTTTGGTTCAACAGACTGATTCTTTATGATCAATTCAACCTTCTCACCATATCAACACCACCTGTCTCATATTGTCTGCTTCAATTCCTTTTCCTGTTAACTTATTTCTAACTGAATTGTCTTTGAATGAAAACGTTCTGCCTGTCTTCCCTTCTTACACAGCAAATTGATTGGGAAGTTCTTTGGTATGTCCTGGAGATGCGAAAGGCACTGTGTAAATGCAAGTTTTTTCTTTTGCTCACTCCTAATGAGTCACTACCAGGAGCGAGCTCTGCTTATTGTTCAGTCACATTGACTTGTTCTGTCAGATTAGCTACTGCTAAAGTATCATGCCTTTTATCTGTTTAACACTCACTAACTAGCATTTTATCTTCCACTTACTTCAATGCCTAATCAGGTATTAAAATTTACAGTTTAAAAAGTAGGGACAGGCATCTTGTAACCTTCCCACAGTAAGTTGTCTGCAATGTCTTCATTACTGATGAAAGCACATGTACAGTTTAATGTCCCAGTGATGGTTAAATAAAATCTGACTGGTAATTTTAAAGAAATTGTGTTCTTGAAATTGAACAATGATGAACAGGTAAAGACCCTCTGGTCCATCGAGCCTGTCCCACACAATTGTGATACCCTGTGTCTCACAACATATACACATTCCACCCCACCCCGCCCAAAACCATTTGATGATCTGGGAGAGGCAAAAAAAAAGTAAAAACCCAGGCCAATTTGGGGAAGAAGATCTGGGAAATTCCTTTCCGACTCATCTAGGCGATCAAAACTAGTCAAGGAGATCACTCTGTCCCTGATTGTAGGAGGTGATCTCCGCCCCAGCCAGAAACAGATCCAGCTCTCGCTTGAAAAAATTCAGCGAATCGGCATCTGCCGCACAAGACGGCAGGCAGCCTGTTCCAGAGTCTATTCTCTGGAAAAAGAACCACCTCTTGACATCTAACCTCGATCTAGCCTTGTATAATTTAAATTTGTAACCTCTGACCTATTTAATTGGAACAAACTGTCAACTGGAACACAATTCCAAGTTTAAATTTAACAAAAGCACCCTATCAAAAGTTGATACAGTAGAAATATCTACAAAGACAGAAATAGGTAAACCTATTGATATTTAGTATTGTAACTTGCAAGCTCCCGCATAGATCCAGCCACGAATCTATAGTCATCTGTTCAGCTCCTGCAAAATAAAATGCAGATAATTATAAAATAAAACCTAATTGGGCAAATTGGGTTTTAAGACCTTTCAGGTACATTAAAATATAAATAAGAGTATAAATTCCCAGATCAACACTAGTATTGTAATATCTCCGGTAAATTGGTTATTTTAAATGATGGCTGTATCTTCTAACATAATGGGTTTTCTGTAATGTGTTGAGTGAAATGATGCGTTGTAACTGTAAGCATCAGAATCTCAAGTGTTCAAATTGAGCTAGATGAAAAGTTTGGAATGATGCCAAGAAAATCTTCAACTACTTTTTTCACCTTTTATAAAACAACTATAAATATGTGATCACCTCTTTTTGAAAGGTTCACTGATATTCTGCTCCCTTTAGTGGAGTTCGCACATAATAATTTGAAAAAAGGAAATCTTTTAATCTCCACTAATAGAGCTTGTATTTTATGCTATGTTTCTTTTTGAAATTTCTTCTGTACTTGCAATGTTCGTGGTTTTAATCTTTAGTTTAACCTTTCAACACATCAAGCTAGGATCTGTGTGCGCGTGGTGGGGGGTGGGGGGGCGATGGCAAGGAATAGAAAATGTGGTTAGTTCCCAATATCCACATTAAGCATTCCCAGATCAGAGAGAAAATGTTCTATGTAGTTTAGGGGTAGGTTTTCCTCTGCTCTGTGCCTTGGGAATCCACATATCCCAGCTGGAGAGCAGAGGGAAAAGATTTGTGATGCTAAGTGTTCAGCCCTTTTGCATCCCACCAAGGTTTTGTGGGGCTTCCCCAGGATGCATAACTGGGCTAGCACCTTTAGTGGGCACAGTCCCAGCATAAGTGTATTAGTGAGGCAGGAGGGGATGTTCCACACCACAAGAAAGATGTGACTGCACTAGAGAAGGACTGGAGAATTTTAACTATGAGGAAAGATTGGATAGGCTGGGATTGTTTTCTTTGGAGTGAGGAGGCTGAGGGGAGACTTAAAAAAAAATTTGTTCCTGGAACGTGGGCGTCGCTGGCAATGACCAGCATTTATTGCCCATCCCTAATTGACCTTGAGAAGGTGACGGTGAGTCGCCGCCTTAAACTGTTGCAGTCTGCGTGGTGAAGGTACTCCCATAGTGCTGTTTGGGAGGGAGTTTCAGGATTTTGACCCAGTGACGATGAAGGAACGGCGATATATTTCCAAGTCAGGATGGTGTGTAACTTAGAGGGGAATTTGCAGGTGATGGTCATTTTAATGATTTTTTTTGAGATAAACGTCCTCATTGTGACTAATCTTAAAATGTTATGCACATTGTTACAACACCCAGATTGCCTCAAGCTGCTTACAAATGGAGGTCTTAATTTTCAGCTGGAATATTTGCTGTGCCTCAAGTTCTTTTTGTGAATATTTTGCATTGCATACTGTGAAATTTACACTCCTCCAGTTTGAGGGTACATAATGTACATTGTAATATATTGTTATATTGTAGGCAAGAGTCCAAGTGATCAAACACAGCAGTAATGATATACAATTTTCTGGTAGCAGAACAGTGCATTGCAATTGCAAAATAAGAGTATGTATAGATGCTGTACTTGATATATCAACAGGTTAAGCTATATTGATAAGCTATATTTGATTTATTGGAAGATGGGAATATTTGTGCAAGCCTAATGCTCCAATTTTAACTTGCATTGGATGTAAACAATTGCTTTGCAGATATCAGGAGTTGTCTTCCAGTATAATCAATGTTGCCCGCTAGTGCCGAAATTTACAACTTGGTGGGAGGCTATTCGTCCAATTGTGCTGATATTTTAAGTGCCAGCCGTAGATCAGTGGGTAGCACATTCGCCTCTGAGTCAGAAGGTTGTAGGTTCACGTTCCACACCAGAGACTTGACCAAAAAAGTCTAGGCTGGCACTCTAGTGCTGCACTGTTGGAGGTGCCATCCTTTGGATGAGATGTTAAACCGATGCCCCATCTGCTCTCTCAGATGGACGTAAAAGAACCCATGACACTATTTTGAAGAAGAGCAGGAGAGTTATCCCCATTGTCCTGGCCAATGTTTAACCCTCTATCAATATTACAACAAAAAATAATTATCTGGTCATTATCTCATTGCTGTTTGTAGGAGCTTGCAGTGCGCAAATTGGTTGCCATGTTTCCTACATTGTTGGAGTACACTCCGAAAGTACTTCATTGGCTGTAAAGCGCTTTGTGATGGTCTGAAGTCAAGAAAGGCGTTGTATAAATGCATGGCTTTTTTTCTTCGCAAGAGCAATCCAGGACTTTTTGTGGTATATATCAATGATTTAGACTTTAATGTAGGGGGCACGATTAAGAAGGTTGCAGATGACTGTTAATGTGGTACCCTTGTTCAAGAAAGGAGAAAGGGATAGACTGAGTAATTACAGGCCTGTCAGCCTAACCTCAGGTGGGAAAATTATTGGAAAAAATCCTGAAGGACAGGATAAATCTACATTTACAAAGGCGAGGATTACTCAGGAACCGTCAGCACAGATTTGTTAAGGGAAGATCGTGTTTGACTAACCTGATTGAATTTTTCGAGAAGGTAACACAGAGGGTTGTTGAGGGTAGTGCATACAATGTAGTATATATGGACTTTAGCAAAGCTTTTGATAAGGTCCCACATGGCAGACTGCTCGCAAAGGTAAAAACCCATGGAATCCAGGGCAAAGTGGCAAGTTGGATCCAAAATTGGCTTAGAGGTAGGAAGCAAAGGGTAATGGTTGATGGATGTTTTTGTGATTGGAAAGATGTTTCCAGTGGGGTTCTGCAGGGCTCAGTACTGGATTCCTTGCTTTTTGTGGTATACATCAATGATCTAGATTTGAATATAGGGAGTATGATTAAGAAGTTTGCAGATGACACTAAAATTGGCTGTGTGGTTGATAATGAAGAGGAAAGTCATGGACTGCAGGAGGATATCAATCTACTGGTCAGGTGGGCAGAACAATGGCAAATGGTTAATTCAGAGAAGTGTGAGGTAATGCACTTTGGGAGGGCTAATAAGGAAAGGGTTTATACATTAAATGGTAGGCCACTTAGAAGTGCAGATGAACAAAGGGACCTGGGAGTGCTTGTCCACAATCCCTGAAAGTAGCAGGCCAGGTGGATAAGGTGGTTAAGAAGGCATACGGAATACTTGCTTTTATTGGCCGAGGCATAGAATACAAGAGCAGGGAAGTTATGCTTAAATTGTGTAATACACTGGTTAGGCCACAGCTGGAATACTGTGTGCAGTTCTGGTTGCCGTATTATAGGAAGGAGGTGATTGCACTGGAGCAGATACAGAGGAGATTTACCAAGAATGCTGCCTGGAATGGAGAATCTTATCTATGAGGACAGATTGGATAGGCTGGGTTTGTTCTCCTTGGAACAGAGGAGGCTGAGAGGAGACCTCATTGAGGTGTATAAAATTTTGAGGGGCCTGGATATAGTGGATGGCAAGGGCGTATTTCTCTTGTTGGAGGGGTCAATTACGAGGGGGCATAGGTTTAAGGTGGTTGGTGGAAGGCTTAGAGGGGATTTGAGGGGAAGCTTCTTCATGCAGAGGGTTGTGGGGGTCTGGAACTCACTGCCTGGAAAGGTGGTGGAGGCAGAAACCCTCACCTCATTTAAAAGGTGCTTGGATGGGCACTTGAAGTGCCGTAACCTGCAGGGTTACAGACCTAGAGCTGGTAAGTGGGCTTAGACTGGATAACCTCTTGTTGGCTGGCGCAGATACAATGGTAAGTACTTGAGGGAATCTAATACGGCCAAAGTGATCTCCTGGACTAGTTTTGATTGCCTGGATGGGTTGGAGAGGAATTTTCCCAGATTCTTTTCCCCAATTGGCCTGGGTTTTTATCTTTTATTCGCCTCTCCCAGGAGATCGCATGGCTCTGGGTGGGGTAGTGTGTAAAATGTTGCGATGTGTGGGGCGGTCTGCTTGGGCCGGATGCTCTTTACCTGTTCGTCATTGTTCATTGTTCATAGGTTTATATGTAACCTTTAGGGCTGCTGACGAAGGGCCGTGCAGCTCTTTGTCGGCCGGCGCGGACACTATGAGCGGAAATGGCCTCCTTCTGCACTGTAAATTTCTATGTTTCTATAATACAAAAATTGGTTGTGTGTTAGTGAGGAAGAAAGCTGTAGATTGCAGAAAGATATCAATGGACTGGTCAGATGGGCAAAAAAGTGCTAAATGGAATTCAATCCATAGAAGTATGAGGTAATTCATTTCTACAGGCCTAAAAAGACAAGGGAATATGCAATAAATGGTCGGATACTGAGAGGTGGACAGTGGTGAACCGATTGGTGCAATCAGGGCCGGTGGCGGCGTTCAGGCCTCTCCAGCGGCGACCAGGCATTCAGGCCCCCGGCGGCGCCCAGATCTCTCCCCGGCGGCGTCCAGGCATTCGGCCCCTGGCAGTGTCCAGACCTCTCCCCGGTGGCGTCCAGATCGCTTCCCCAGCGGCATCCAGGCGTTCGGGCCCCCTTCGGAGACGACTGGGCCTCACTTGCCCACAGTGGTCTAGCCAGGGCTTTGTGCAGCTGCAGAGGGCTGGCAGCGCCCATGGAACAGTACCAAGAGAGGTAGCTTACTACTGACTTTCATTTTAAACTTTTAATTAATTTGGGAAACTTTTAAACAACTTGGGAAAACTTTTAAAACTTCTGAAGAAACTTTTCAACAACGTGGAGGAACTTTCAAGAATTATTTTCTTTAAAATTTTTTTTATTAAGGAATTGAATGCTGTACCCCAATCTAACAAGAAAATAGTTTGGTGTGTTTTATTAGCATCATTTTCGGTCATTTGAAACCGGGTTACTTACGCGATGCCCGGCGAGCAGGTGAGCCTCCGATCAGGCAATTGGGACATAATCCAGCCCGCTCCCCGCGGCGGATCTTCATCCCTCCAGCGGCAATTGGGCTTCTCCTCGTTGACGGCTGGACCTTTCCTTCCCCGCTGGTGACCTGGCCTCTTCTACTGGTGAGCATCACGGTTATGACTCTTCCACCCTCCCAATCCTTGCTGGCTTCTTATTCGCAATTCCAGCAGACAACTGACCTTCCTAATGCCTATCCCCAACGAAGCCTCGGGCCACCTACCTTCAAGGGCGCTACTCGGCGCCGAGTTGGCGGTCAAGACCTTGCCGTAGGCAATTAGGCTCATACAGCAGTGCCTGATCTCCAATTGTCTCGGACCCCCTTGCCACTGGACCAAGACCTTGCTCAGCTGTGTGCAACGACCACCCCACGCTTAAAGAACTCGTGCACAGGCATCTTCCACTCCGTTAACATGAAGTTCGAGACCTGGAACGTCAGGATCCTCATGGACGACTCCAACAGCGACAAGAACGCCGCACCGCCATAGTTGCCCAGGAACTTAGACGCTTTGACATCGACATCGCCGTCCTAAGCGAGACCCGGCGGGCAGGGAAAGGCCAGTTCCAGGAACAAGGTGGAGATTACACCTTTGTCTGGAAAGGGAAACCAAAGGAAGAATGCTGCCTTCACGGATTCTGCTTCGCCATCAAAAATGAGCTGGTCGACCGCCTCAAAGACTCCCCCTGCGGGGTTAACGAACGCCTTATGACTCTTCGACTCACCCTATCCCGGAACCAATGCGCCACAGTCATCAGTGCGTATGCCCCAACACTCGATGCAACAGATGAGACCAAAGAGGGTTTTTATTCCAACCTCAACATCCCTGTCCCGCGACCCCACGGGCGACAAACTGATCCTCCTAGGTGACTTCAGCGCCAGGGTCGGCAAAGTCACAGACCTCTGGGGAGACGTGATTGGCAGAGAGAGGATAGGGAAAGCCAACTCCAGCGGTACCCTACTCTTGACAAAATGTCTAGAACATGAACTTCTCATCACCAACACCCTGTTCCGCCAGAGGGACAAATACAAGGCATTGTGGCAACACCCTGGCTCCAAACACTGGCACCTGCTCGACTATGCCATCGTCCGAGCCAGGGATCGCAAGGATGTGCGCATCACCCGCGCCATGGCAGGAGCTGACAACTGCTGGACGGGCCACCACCTAATCCGATCCATCGTCGACATTAAGATAGCCCCACAGCAGAAGCAGTGCCGCAAAAAAGTCAATGCGGGGCACTTAAAGACCCAGCTCAGAGAGCTCTATACAGTCAGCGCCTCACAGGTAACCTAGCGTGCCTTGATGACCCTGAGATGTTGAATGCCCACAGTGCTTGGTCTGCCCTCCAGGCCTCCATAACCAGTGTCTGCAAAGAGACACGAGGTCACTCAATCAGTCACTGATTTGATGAGAATGATCAAGAGATCCAAGAACTAATAGATCGGAAGCACAGAACACTTCTGAGCCTCAAGCAACAATCCAACTCTGGAGAAGAAAAGCAACATTACAAGCAGCTCAAGGCTGAGGTCTAACAAAAAACCTGGGACCTAATGAGCATGTGGTGGAAGGAGAAAGCACAGGAGATACAACAACTGGGCGACAGCCATGATGTGCGAAGATTCTTCATTGCAGTCAAGGCCCTACCCCACTGCTGGCCAAGAACACTCATCAAGGACACAGAGGCAGTCAGGGCCCGCTGGAAGGAGCACTTCAAAGATCTCCTCAATCGAGACTCTGCCTTTGATTCGAGTGTTCCCGACTCCATCATGCAGAATGCGACCCGCAACCACCTCAGTGAAACCCCAACGTTGCACGAGGTAGGAAAAGCCATAAGACAGCTCAAGAACAACAAGGCTATGAGAGCCGATGGAATCCCTGCTGAGGCACTAAAGTATGGTGGAGAGGCGCTGTTGGTGTGGATACATGACCTCATCTCTCTCATCTGGAGGGAGGAGAGCATGCCGGGAGATCTCAGAGATGCAGTGATCGTGACCATCTTTAAAAAAGGGGACAAGTCCGACTGCGGCAATTACAGAGGAATCTCCCTGCTTTTAGCCACTGGGAAAGTTGTCGCTAGAGTCCTCAACTGTCTTCTCCCTGTTGCCGAGGAGCTCCTCCCAGAATCACAGTGCAGATTTCGTCCCCTACGGGCACAACGGACATGATCTTTGCAGCGCGACAGCTGCAGGAAAAATGCAGGGAGCAGCACCAGCCCTTATACATGGCCTTTTTCGACCTGACAAAGATCTTTGACATTGTCAACCGCGAGGGTCTATGGAGCATCCTTCTCCGTTTCAGATGGCCCCAAAAGTTCATCAACATCCTTCGCCTGCTCCACGACAACATGTAGACCATGATCCTTACCAACGGATCCATTACAGACCCAATCCATGTCTGGACCAGATTCAAACAGGGCTGCGGCATCACGCCAAACCCTCTCCCCATTCTTCTTCGCTACCATGCTCCACCTCACAGTCAATAAGCTCCCCGCTGATGTGGAACTAAACTACAGTGGGAAGCTGTTTAACCTTCGGCGTCTCCAGGCCAGATCGAAGATCACCCCAACCTCTGTCGTTGAGCTACAGTACGCGGACGACGCCTGCATCTGCGCACATTCTGAGGCTGAACTCCAGGATATGGTCAACGTATTTACTGAGGCATACAAAAGCATGGGCCTTACACTAAACATCCATAAGACAAAGGTCCTCCACCAGCCTATCCTCGCCACACAATACTGCCCCCCAGTCATTAAGGTCCACGGCGCGGCCCTCGACAACGTGGACCATTTCACATACCTCGGGAGCCTCTTATCAACAAAAGCAGACATTGATGAGGAGATTCAACATCGCCTCCAGTGCGCCAGTGCAGCCTTTGGCCGCCTGAGGAAAAGAGTGTTCGAAGACCAGGCCCTCAAATTTACCACCAAGCTCATGGTCTACAGGGCTGTAGTAATACCCGCCCTCCTGTATGGCTCAGAGGCATGGACCATGTACAGTAGACACCTCAAATCGCTGGAGATATATCACCAACAATGTCCCCGCAAGATCCTACAGATCCCCTGGGAGGACAGGCGCAGCAACATCAATGTCCTCGTCCAGGCTAACATCCCCAGCTAACATCCACATTCGATCAGCTCCGCTGGGCAGGCCACATAGTTCGCATGCCAGACACGAGACTCCCAAAGCAAGTGCTTTATGCGGAGCTTCTTCACGGCAAACGAGCCAAAGGTGGGCAGCGGAAGCATTACAAGGACACCCTCAAAGCCTCCCTGAAAGTGCGATATCCCCACTGACACCTGGGAGTCCCTGGCCCAAGACCGTTTTAAGTGGAGAAAGTGCATCCAGGAGGGCGCTGAACACTTTGAGTCTCAACGCCGAGAACATTTAGAAATCAAGCGCAGGCAACGGAAAGAGCGTGCAGCAAACCAGTCCCACCCACCCCTTCCCTCAACGACTATCTGCCCTACCTGTGACAGAGTCTGTGGCTCTCGTATTGGACTGTTCAGCCACCAAAGAACTCACTTCAGGAGTGGAAGCAAGTCTTCCTCGATTCTGAGGGATTGCCTATGATGATGATGATGACTGAGAAGTGTAGAGGAACAGAGGACCCTTGTTTGCAGATCCCTTACGTTAGCAGGACAGCTCAATATGGTAGTTAAGAAGGCACATGAGATACTTTACTTTATTAGGCGAGGCATAGTATATAAGAGCAGGGAGATTATGCTCGAACTGTATGAGACACTTAGTTAGACTGCAGCTTGAGTACTGCGTACAGTTCTGGTCGTCACATTACATAGAAACATAGAAAATAGGTGCAGGAGCAGGCTATTTGGCCCTTCGAGCCTGCACCACCATTCAATATGATCATGGCTGATCATGCAACTTCAGTAGCCCACTCCTACTTTCTCTCCATACCCCCTGATCCCTTTAGCTGTAAAGGCCACATCTAACTCCCTTTTGAATATATCCAATGAACTGGACTCAACAACTTTCTGTGGTAGAGAATTCCACAGGTTCACAATTCTCGGGGTAAAAATGTTTCTCCTCATCTCGGTCCTAAATGGCTTACCCCTCATCCTTAGACTGTGACCCCTGGTTCTGGACTTCTCCAACATCGGGAACATTCTTCCTGCATCTAACCTGTCCAATCCCATCAGCATTTTATATGTTTCTATGAGATCCCCTCTCATTCTTTTAAATTCCAGTGAATATAAGCCAAGTCGATCCAGCCTTTCTTCATATGTCAGTCCTGCCATCCCGGGAATCAGTCTGGTGAACCTTCGCTGCACTCCCTCAATAGCAAGAATGTCCTTTCTCAGATTAGACCAAAACTGCACACAATACTCAAGGTGTGGTCTCACCAAGGCCCTGTACAACTGCAGCAAGATCTCCCTGCTCCTATACTCAAATCTCCGCGCTATGAAGGCTAACATGCCATTTGCTTTCTTTACTGCCTGCTGTACCTGCATGCCTACCTTCAATGACTGATGTACCATGACACCCAGTTCTCGTTGCACCTCCCCTTTTAGTAATCTGTCACCATTCAGATAATCTGCCTTCCTGTTTTTGCCACCGAAGTGGATAACCTCACACTTATCCACATTATACTGCATCTGCCATGCATTTGCCCACTCACCTAACCTATCCAAGTTACCCTGCAGCCTTTTGGCATCCTCCTCACAGTTCACACTGTCACCCAGCTTAGTGTCATCTGCAAACTTGGAGATATTACATTCAATTCCTTCGTCTAAATCATTACTATATATTGTAAATACAGGACAATACATTACAGGAAAGATGTGATTGCACTAGAGAGGATATAGAGAAGATTTACGAGGATGTTGCCAGGGCTGGAGAATTTTTGCAATGAGGAAAGCTTGGATAGGCTGATACTGTTTTCTTTGGAACAGAGGAGGCTGAAGGCAGACTTAATTGAGGTGCATAAAATTATGAGGGACCGTGATTGGAAGGATGCATTTCCCTTAGCAGAAATTGAGGAGAGTATGTTTCACCCAGAGGGTGTGGGGAGGGATCTGGAACTGCATGCCTGAAAGTGTGGTAGAGGCGGAAACTCTCATCGCATTTAAAAAGTTCTTGGATATGCACTTGAAGTGTCATAACCTACAAGGCTACGGGCTAAGAGCTGGAATGTGGGATTAGAATGGATTCCTCTTTTTTGGCTGGCACAGATACAAAGGGCCGAGTGGCCTCCTTGTGTACCATAAATTTCTAATTGGGAGCTCTAATTGGGCGCTCCCGCCAGCTGCTGGCCAGAATCACGGTGTAAGTCGTTATTTTGCCGCCGGGCGGTACTGGCATATCTTTTACAGGAATCTTCCTGGCAAAGTACTGCCAGGTCTCTCGGCGGTCCTTTGGGTAGCACTTGAGCGGGCCTTGGCTTTGACCAGGTTCGAGCCCATAGACTCTGTTCGATGATTCTAAACCAGAATGCATGGGCAAGCAAACCTCCTGCTGATTACCACCTACTGCCCTCCCTCAGCTGATGAATCAGTACTCCTCCATATTGAGCACCACTTGGAAAAAGCACTGTACAAGGGCACAGAATATACTTTGGGTGGGGGAGTTCAATGTCAATCACCAAGAGTGGTTCGGTAACACCACTACTGACCGAGCTGAGTGAGTCCTGAAGGATATAGCTGCCAGACTGGGCCAGCGGCAAGTGGTGAGAGAACCAACACAAGGGGAGAAACCTACTTGAACTCATCCTCACTAATCTACCATGACAGCATTGGTAGCAGTGACCATCGCAGCCATTGTGGAGACAAAGTCCCATCTTCACACTGAGGACATTCCTATGTATGAATATAAAGGGGCTGCAGGAGGGGTCAAAACTAAAAATCATGGTTTAAAAACTAGTATTAAAACACTCTACCTAAATGCACGCAGCATTCGAAACAAAGTAAATGAATTGACGGCACAAATCATTACAAATGGATATGATTTGGTGGCCATTACAGAAACGTGGGTGCAGGGTGGCCAAGACTGGGAATTAAACATACAGGGGTATCTGACAATTCGGAAGGACAGACAAGAAGGGAAAGGAGGTGGGGTAGCTCTGTTAATAAAGGATGATATCAGGGCAGTTGTGAGAGATGATATTGGCTCTAATGAACAAAATGTTGAATCATTGTGGGTGGAGATTAGAGATAGTAAGGGGAAAAAGTCACTGGTGGGCGTAGTTTATAGGTCCCCAAATAATAACTTCACGGTGGGGCGGACAATAATCAAGGGAATAATGGAGGCATGTGAAAAAGGAACGGCTGTAATCATGGGGAATTTGAACCTACATATCAATTGGTCAAATCAAATTGCACGGGGTAGCCTTGAGGAGGAACTCATAGAATGCATATGAGATTGTTTCTTAGAACAATATGTTACAGAACCTACAAGGGAGCAAGCTATCTTAGATCTGGTCCTGTGTAATGAGACTGGAATAATAAACAATCTCCTAGTAAAAGATCCTCTCGGAATGAGTGATCACAGTATGGTTGAATTTGTAATACAGATTGAGGGTGAGGAAATAGTGTCTCAAAAGAGTGTACTATGCTTAAACAAAGGGGACTACAGTGGGATGAGGGCAGAGTTGGCTAAAGTAGACTGGGAACACAGACTAAACGGTGGCACAATTGAGGAACAGTGGAGGACTTTTAAGGAGCTCTTTCATAGTGCTCAACAAAAATATATTCCAGTGAAAAAGAAGGGCAGTCAGAGAAGGGATAACCAGCCGTGGATAACCAAGGAAATAAAGAAGAGTATCAAATTAAAAACCAATGCATATAAGGTGGCCAAGGTTAGTGGGAAACTAGAAGATTGGAAAATTTTAAACGACAGCAAAGAATGACTAAGAAAGCAATAAAGAAAGGAAAGATAGATAATGAAAGTAAACTTGCGCAAAACATAAAAACATAGTAAAAACTTTTACCGATATATAAAACGGAAAAGCGTGACTAAAGTAAATGTTGGTCCTTTAGAAGATGAGAAGGGGGATTTAATAATGGGAAATGTGGAAATGGCTGAGACCTTAAACAATTATTTTGCTTCGGTCTTCACAGTGGAAGACACAAAAACCATGCCAAAAATTGCTGGTCACGGGAATGTGGGAAGGGAGGACCTTGAGACAATCACTATCACTAGGGGGGTAGTGCTGGACAGGCTAATGGGACTCAAGGTAGACAAGTCCCCTGGTCCTGATGAAATGCATCCCAGGATATTAAGAGATGGCGGAAGTTATAGCACATGCATTCGTTATAATCTACCAAAATTCTCTGGACTCTGGGAAGTTACCATCGGATTGGAAAGCAGCTAATGTAATGCATCTGATTTAAAAAAAGGGGGCAGAAAAAAGGCAGGTAACTATAGGCCGGTTAGTTTAACATCTGTAGTGGGGAAAATGCTTGAAGCTATTATTAAGGAAGAAATAGCGGGACATCTAGATAGGAAGAGTGCAATCAAGCAGACGCAACATGGATCATTGAACGGGAAATCATGTTTAACTAATTTACTGGAATTCTTTGAGGATATAACGAGCATGGTGGATAGAGGTGTACTGGTGGATATGGTGTATTTAGATTTCCAAAAGGCATTCGATAAGGTGCCACACAAAAGGTTACTGCAGAAGATAAAGGTACACGGAGTCAGATGAAATGTATTAGCATGGATAGAGAATTGGCTGGCTAACAGAAAGCAGAGAGTCAGGATAAATGGGTCCTTTTCAGGTTGGAAATCGGTGGTTAGTGGTGTGCCACAGGGATCGGTGCTGGGACCACAACTGTTTACAATATACATAGATGACCTGGAAGAGGGGACAGAGTAACAAAATTTGCAGATGACACAAAGATTAGTGGGAAAACGGGTTGTGTAGAGGACACAGAGAGGCTGCAAAGAGATTTAGATAGGTTAAGCGAATGGGCTAAGGTTTGGCAGATGGAATACAAAGTCACAAAATTTTAGGTCATCCACCATGGGGGAAAAAAACAGTAAAAGGGAATATTATTTGAATGGGAAGAAATTACAACATGCTGCGGTGCAGAGGGACCTGGGGGTCCTTGTGCATGAATCCCAAAAAGTTAGTTTGCAGGTGCAGCAGGTAATCAGGAAGGCGAATGAAATGTTGGCCTTCATTGCGAGAGGGATGGAGTACAAAAGCAGGGAGGTCCTGCTGCAACTGTACAGGGTATTGGTGAGGCTGCACCTGGAGTACTGCGTGCAGTTTTGGTCACTTACTTAAGGAAGGATATACTAGCTTTGGAAGGGGGTACAGAGACTATTCACTAGGCTGATTCCAGAGATGAGGGGGTTACCTTCTGATGATAGATTGAGTAGACTGGGTCTTTACTCGTTGGAGCTCAGAAGGATATGGGGTGATCTTATAGAAACATTGAAAATAATGAAAGGGATAGACAAGATAGAGGCAGAGAGGTTGTTTCCACTGGTTGGGGAGTCTAGAACTAGGGGGCACAGCCTCAAAATACGGGGGAACCAATTTAAAACCGAGTTGAGAAGGAATTTCTTCTCCCAGAGGGTTGTGAATCTGTGGAATTCTCTGCCCAGGGAAGCAGTTGAGGCTAGCTCATTGAATGTATTCAAATCATAGATAGATAGATTGTTAACCAATAAGGGAATTAAGGGTTATGGGAAGTGGGCGGGTAAGTGAAACTGAGTCCACGGCCAGATCAGCCATGATCTTGTTGAATGGCGGAGCAGGCTCGAGGGGCTAGATGGCCTACTCCTGTTCCTAATTCTTATGTTCTTATGTTCATCGTGTTGTGTGGCACCATCACCGTGCTAAATGGGATAGATTCAGAACATATCTAGCAGCTCAAAACTGGACATCCATGAGGCGCTGTGGGCCATCAGCAGCAGCAGAATTGTATTCCACCACAATCTGTAACCTCATGGCCCGGCATATCCCTCACTGTACCATTACCATCAAGCCAGGGGACTAACCCTGGTTCAATAACGAGTGCAGAAAAGCATGCCAGGATCAGCACCAGGTGTACCTAAAAATGAGGTGCCAACCTGGGGAAGCTTTAACACAGGACTACGCGCTTGCTAAACAGCGGAAGCAGCACGCTATAGACAGAGCTAAGCGATGCCACAATTAACGGATCAGGTCAAAGCTCTGCAGTGCTACCACATCCAGTTGTGAATGGTGGTGGACAATTAAACAACTAACGGGCAGAGGAGGCTCCATGAATGTCCCCGTTCTCAAAAATGGCGGAGTCCAGCACGAGTGCAAAAGACCAGGCTTTAAGCATTTGAAACCATCTTCAACCAGTAGTGCTGAGTGGATGATCCATATCTGTCTCCTAATGAGGTCCCCACCATCATAAAAGGCAGTGTTCAGCCAATTTGATTTACTCCACGTGATATCAAGAAGCAGCTGAGCACACTGATACAGCAAAGACTATGGGCCCCAGCTGTCGTGCTGAAGACTTGTGCTCTCGAACTAGTCGCACCTCTAGCCAAGCAGTTCTAACAACTACAACATTGGCATCTATCTGACAATATGGAAAACTGCCCAGGTATGTCCTGTCCACAAAAAGCAGGACAAATCCAATCCGGCCAATTACACCTCATCAGTCTATTCTCGATCATCAGCAAAGTGATGTAAGGTGTTTCAACAGTGCTATCAAGCAGCACTTACTCACCAATTACTTACTCGGAGAGGAGAGGACGGACAATGCACGGAGGAGCGGAGAGGTCAGAGCCCAGAGGTGGAACAGCATGGACAAGACCAAGGGAAAGCACATCACAGGCCAATAGCGAGGCTGTGAGGTCATGAGGATCACATTGCATACTATGAATTCCATGTAGAGAGAGGTCCTGTGGGAGGGAGGAAGGAGGACAGTAAGATTATGTTTGAGTTTGTGTGTCTTTATTGGCACATGCGGCGGAGCCTGGTCTCCAATCGTCTTGGATCCCCTTGCCACTGGACCAAGACCTTGCTCTGTCAAGCCCGTGTGGTGGCTGGTGTGCAACGGTCACCCCACGTTAAAAAAATTCATGCACAGGCATCTTCCACCGTTTAAAATGAATTCATCAGTCACCTGAGTACCCATTTTAGTGTGGAAACAAATCATCCTCGACCCCGAGGGACTGCCTATGATGATGACTCACCAATAACGTGCTCACCAATGCTCAGTTTGGGTTCCCCAGGACCACTCCACTCCAGACCTCATTACAGCTTTGGACCAAGCATGGACAAAAGAGTTGAATTCCAGAGGTGAGGTGAAAGTGACTGCCCTTGACATTAAGGCAGCATTTGACAGAGTGTGGCATCAAGGAGCCCCAGTAAAACCGAGGTCAATGGGAATCAGGGTAAAATCTCTCCACTAGCGAGTGCCATACCTAGCACAAAGGAAGATGGTTGTGGTGGTTGGAGGTCCATCATCACAGCTGCAGGATTCCTCACGGCAGTGTCCTCGGCCCAACCAACTTCAGCTGTTTCATCAATGACTTTCCCTTCTTCATAAAGTCAGAAGTAGGGATGTTCACTGATGACTGCACAGTGTTCAGTTCCATTCGCAACTCTTCAGATAATGAAGCAGTCCATGCCCGCATGCAGCAAGACCCGGGCAACATTCAGGCTTGGGCTGATAAGTGGCAAGGAGCATTCACACCACACAGTGGCAGGCAATGTCTATCTCCAACTAGCGAGAGTCTAACCACTGCCCCTTGACATTCAACAGCATTACCATCGCTGAATCCCCCACCATCAACATCCTGGGGGTCACCATTGACCAGAAACTTCATGGACCAGCCACATAAATACTATGACAACAAGAGGTCAGAGGTTGGGTATTCTGTGGCGAGTGTCTCACCACGTGACTCCCCAAAGCCTTTCCACCATATACAAGGCACAAGTCAGGATTGTGATGAAATGCTCTCCACTTGCCTGGATGATTGCAGCTCCAACTTGGGATGTGTGCAGCTCCAACCACACAAGAATCTTGACACCATCTAGGACAAAGCAGTCCGCTTCATTGGACCTCATCCACCACCTTAAATATTCAGTCCCTCCACCAATGGCCCACAGTGGCTGCAGTGTGTACCATCTACAAGATACACTGCAGCAACTCGCCACGGCTTCTTCAGCAGCACTTCCCAAACCCATGACTTCTACCACCTAGAAGGACAAGGGCAGCAGGCGCATGTGAACACCATCACCTGCAAGTCCCCTTCCCAGCTGCGCAGCATCCTGACTTGGAAATATATCGCTGTTAGTTCATCATCACTGGGTCAAAATCCTGGAACTCCCTCCGTAACAGCTGTGGGAGTACCTTCACCACATGGACTGCAGCGGTTTAAGATGATGGCTCACCACCACCTTCTCAAAGGGTAGTTGTGGATGGGCAATAAATGCTGGTCCTTGCCAGTGACACCCACATCCCATAAACGAATAATTTTTTTAAAATGCGCTCCTCACACAGTTTTACAGATGGTTGTGTTCAATATATAAAACTGTTACAAAGGTTTATTTTCCCCACTGAGAATAGGACTCTGGCATGAAATTCTACTCAACTGTTGATTAAAGTAATCTGGTTAGCTCATCAGGGTGTAAAATTGGTCAAACCTTTGGTCCTCAGGAAATGAGTGTACTGCAAAAGAAATAATTTAATTCTACACACCAGGGCACAGTAAGGTGCATGATCACAAGATGAGGCTTACTGCAGACTCAAACTGTTTGGTGAAATAGCCTATAAACTCATGTGGTGATAGACACTGTCTTTAACTTCACAACTGATTTCATGTGTCCTAAGCTTCACTTTGGGATGTTGTCTGTGCCCATTCTAATGGGTATACATACTTCGCACTACACAATTGTGGCAATCTGCAGACTATTGTAGACAAAATGTCTACCCTCAAAATCGAGGAAGACTTGCTTTCACTCTAAAAGTGAGTTCTCAGGTGACTGAACAGTCCAATATGGGAATTACAGTCTCTGCCACAGGTGGGACAGACAGTCGTTGAAGGAAAGGGTGGGTGGGGAGTCTGATTAGCCGCACGCTCCTTCCACTGCCTGCGTTTGTTTTCTGAATGCTCTCGGCGAGGTGCTCAGCGCCCTTCCGGATGCTCTTCCTCCACTTGGGGCGGTCTTGGCCCAGGGATTCCCAGGTGCCGATGGGGATGTTACACTTTATCAAGGAGGGTTTGAGGGTGTCCTTGAAATGTTTCCTCTGCCCACCTATGGCTCGCTTGCCATGTAGGAGTTCCGAGTAGAGCGCTTGCTTTGGGACTCTCATGTCGGGCATGCAGATGATGTGGCCCGCCCAATGGAGCTGGTCGAGTGTGGTCAGTGCTTTGATGCTGGGGTTGTTGGCCTGATTGAGAACACTGACGTTGGTGCGTCTGTCCTCCCAGGGGATTTGCAGGATCTTTGTAATCACCCACTGAAAGACATGACTGACTGGTAGAGAGTAACTTTCACCCATTGATTTACTCTCACTCTTTGTGGGAGGTTCTTTACTTCAATTTGCTGCCCGGCCCTCCCACCAAATCACTGGAACTCATTATAATGCAAGTGTTAATGTAGTGCCAGGTGCTGGTGCATCAGACTGCCCAGGCCTTTGGGTTGCCTTTCCTTGGTGTCTTCTCTTCTGTGGCAAATGAATCTTTACATTTATAGAGACTGACTAATGGCCCAGTTAAAGAGGTTTTCGAGACCTTCGATACCAGTTAAAAATAATTGTGATGATCATGTGAACAGTAAGTTTCATTAAGTTCAACTATCATTTTAACATGTTTACAAGTCCATGTTGTGAAATGGTTAAGGATAACTAAACTTGTCCTTCAACATGTAACAGTTGCCTAGACCCTACAGGTTTTCTATTTTACTAATTATGTTCGATAAAATACTAATGTTATTAACAATGTGCAAGTTGTGATCATTTCCTTTTTTTGTCTATTGCATCTTTGCTAACTAAAAATTCAATCCATGTGCAAAGGAGGTTCAGTGGCCAATTAAAACCATACTGGTGCAATATTAGAGGACTTGTTGCTGTTGTCTCCCTAGCAATAGGCTTGTGTGCGGGCCCAACACAGTTTTAAAATGTATACAACTGTTATGATTGGTTCAATTTGTATTTGAGCATTCCCTTTGAAACTTGATCAGGTATTGAAAATCCAAGGTGTCCCAAAATCCTTTTCTATGTTTACAGGCATTTATATAATTGTGGCCGAGAAATCACGGTCGGCTGCTTCCCGCGGGGGATCGGGTAAAAAAGTTTTAAAAAGATGCGCACTTACCGGAACCTGCTGCGCTCAAGAGGGATCCCACTCCTGAGGCCTCCACTGACTGCGTGTTGGAGTACCTGCATGTCAGGACGTCCGCAGGGCTGGAGATGCAGTCACATGGCTCTGGGCAGCCAATCCAAGTAAAGTATATACTCATTCATAATAATGGGAACTCCGTAAGTTGGAGTTCTCATTATTATGATTGAGAAACCCCCCAAAACGCACAAAAAAATAGAAAAAATACACCACATATTTTTATTATTTTACATTAGTTATTTATGTATTATAAATATATATATATATATTTTTCAGATTAAAAAAAAAATTTAAATTATAGTTTCAAATAAACTTGCTGTAGTGGGGAGGGTTTTTAAACAATAAAATGTGTATTTTAAATTTTATTTTATTATGTTTTTGTGTATTTTAAAACTCTTACGCCTGTAAAAGTAGGCTATGTGCCTGCTTTTATCAGGTGCAAGAGTTTTCAGGACATCCACCAGGAAAGATATGGGTAAATAACGCAATCTTGCCCATGCGAATATCCTGGATGTGGGGAGATGGACGATCGGAAAAGCTGGTTTTCAGTGCATGCGCATTATGCGCTGAAAACCGGCTTTTGCCATGCTTTCCCGGGTCCGTACACACTCCGTACTGACCTGGAGGCCGGAAGTTCTGGGTGTATGTTTTTCTGCTGCCTTTTTTTGAAGATGTTGGGGTTTAATGCAGTGAAATCGTGCGGCTGCATAATTAAACATTTATGTAAATCACTGTTTTGGAATTCTAAATATAAGCGGAAACATAGATGCTTCAATCATCTGCTTTTGTGTCTCTACTCTAAACTCTCAATATTTAAAAAAAATTGTTTTGATATGAAACTTCTGCTCAAAAAAGCTGCGCGGGCATGTTTTTAAATCATTTGTTAAAACAAATGCAAATACTGCCAAAGCTGAATTGAAAACACGTCAACATCCCAACTGGGAAAAATAGACATTTTCTGTATGTTGTAATTATTTAGAACTAGCAGAGATCTGCAAAACATTTGCAGTCAAATCAGTATCTGTACTGCAACAGTTTACACTGTTATCACCTTTTTTGTCCATATAATTAACGCTGATGTCCGCCCTCCTCTCTCTCGCTCGCTCCCTCCCCCTCTCTCTTAATCTTCCCTCCCTCCCTATCACCCTCCCTCCCACCCCCTCTCTCTCCCTCCCACCCTCTCTCTCTCTCTCCCTCCCACCCTCTCTCTCTCTCTCTCTCTCCCACCTTCTCTCTTTCTCTCTCTCTCCCACCTTCTCTCTTTCTCTCTCTCTCCCTTCCACCCTCTTTCTTTCTCTCTCTCTCTCTCTCTCTCTCTCCCTCCCACTCTCTTTCTTTCTCTCTCTCCCTCCACCCTCTCCCTCTCTCTCTCTCTCTCTCTCTCTCCCCCTCTCTCCCTCCCACCCTGAGTCCATGATCAGATCAGCCATGATCTTATTAAATGGTGGAGCAGGCTCAAGGGGTCACATTGCCTACTCCTGCTCCTATTTCTTATGTTCTCATGTTCTCTCTCTCTCTCTCTCTCTCCCTCCCACCCTCTCTGTCTCTCGCTCTGTATCTCTCTCTCTCGGTCAGTTGTCTTTCTCTCTCGCTCCGTCTGTCTCTCTCTCGCTCTCTCTCGCTCCATCTGTCCCTCTCTCTCGCTCCCTCTGTCCCTCTCTCTCGCTCCCTCTGTCCCTCTCTCGCTCCCTCTGTCCCTCTCTCTCGCTCCCTCTGTCCCTCTCTCTCGCTCCCTCTGTCCCTCTCTCTCGCTCCCACTGTCCCTCTCTCTCGCTCCCTCTGTCCCTCTCTCTCGCACCCTCTGTCCCTCTCTCTCGCTCCCTCTGTCCCTCTCTCTCGCTCCCTCTGTCCCTCTCTCTCGCTCCCTCTGTCCCTCTCTCTCGCTCCCTCTGTCCCTCTCTCTCGCTCCCTCTGTCCCTCTCTCTCGCTCCCTCTGTCCCTCTCTCTCGCTCCCTCTGTCCCTCTCTCTCGCTCCCTCTGTCCCTCTCTCTCGCTCCCTCTGTCCCTCTCTCTCGCTCCCTCTGTCCCTCTCTCTCGCTCCCTCTGTCCCTCTCTCTCGCTCCCACTGTCCCTCTCTCTCGCTCCCTCTGTCCCTCTCTCTCGCTCCCTCTGTCCCTCTCTCTCGCTCCCTCTGTCCCTCTCTCTCGCTCCCTCTGTCCCTCTCTCTCGCTCCCTCTGTCCCTCTCTCTCGCTCCCTCTGTCCCTCTCTCTCGCTCCCTCTGTCCCTCTCTCTCGCTCCCTCTGTCCCTCTCTCTCGCTCCCTCTGTCCCTCTCTCTCGCTCCCTCTGTCCCTCTCTCTCGCTCCCTCTGTCCCTCTCTCTCGCTCCCTCTGTCCCTCTCTCTCGCTCCCTCTGTCCCTCTCTCTCGCTCCCTCTGTCCCTCTCTCTCGCTCCCTCTGTCCCTCTCTCTCGCTCCCTCTGTCCCTCTCTCTCGCTCCCTCTGTCCCTCTCTCTCGCTCCCTCTGTCCCTCTCTCTCGCTCCCTCTGTCCCTCTCTCTCGCTCCCTCTGTCCCTCTCTCTCGCTCCCTCTGTCCCTCTCTCTCGCTCCCTCTGTCCCTCTCTCTCGCTCCCTCTGTCCCTCTCTCTCGCTCCCTCTGTCCCTCTCTCTCGCTCCCCTCTGTCCCTCTCTCTCGCTCCCTCTGTCCCTCTCTCTCGCTCCCTCTGTCCCTCTCTCTCGCTCCCTCTGTCCCTCTCTCTCGCTCCCTCTGTCCCTCTCTCTCGCTCCCTCTGTCCCTCTCTCTCGCTCCCTCTGTCCCTCTCTCTCGCTCCCTCTGTCCCTCTCTCTCGCTCCCTCTGTCCCTCTCTCTCGCTCCCTCTGTCCCTCTCTCTCGCTCCCTCTGTCCCTCTCTCTCGCTCCCTCTGTCCCTCTCTCTCGCTCCCTCTGTCCCTCTCTCTCGCTCCCTCTGTCCCTCTCTCTCGCTCCCTCTGTCCCTCTCTCTCGCTCCCTCTGTCCCTCTCTCTCGCTCCCTCTGTCCCTCTCTCTCGCTCCCTCTGTCCCTCTCTCTCGCTCCCTCTGTCCCTCTCTCTCGCTCCCTCTGTCCCTCTCTCTCGCTCCCTCTGTCCCTCTCTCTCGCTCCCTCTGTCCCTCTCTCTCGCTCCCTCTGTCCCTCTCTCTCGCTCCCTCTGTCCCTCTCTCTCGCTCCCTCTGTCCCTCTCTCTCGCTCCCTCTGTCCCTCTCTCTCGCTCCCTCTGTCCCTCTCTCTCGCTCCCTCTGTCCCTCTCTCTCGCTCCCTCTGTCCCTCTCTCTCGCTCCCTCTGTCCCTCTCTCTCGCTCCCTCTGTCCCTCTCTCTCGCTCCCTCTGTCCCTCTCTCTCGCTCCCTCTGTCCCTCTCTCTCGCTCCCTCTGTCCCTCTCTCTCGCTCCCTCTGTCCCTCTCTCTCGCTCCCTCTGTCCTCTCTCTCGCTCCCTCTGTCCCTCTCTCTCGCTCCCTCTGTCCCTCTCTCTCGCTCCCTCTGTCCCTCTCTCTCGCTCCCTCTGTCCCTCTCTCTCGCTCCCTCTGTCCCTCTCTCTCGCTCCCTCTGTCCCTCTCTCTCGCTCCCTCTGTCCCTCTCTCTCGCTCCCTCTGTCCCTCTCTCTCGCTCCCTCTGTCCCTCTCTCTCGCTCCCTCTGTCCCTCTCTCTCGCTCCCTCTGTCCCTCTCTCTCGCTCCCTCTGTCCCTCTCTCTCGCTCCCTCTGTCCCTCTCTCTCGCTCCCTCTGTCCCTCTCTCTCGCTCCCTCTGTCCCTCTCTCTCGCTCCCTCTGTCCCTCTCTCTCGCTCCCTCTGTCCCTCTCTCTCGCTCCCTCTGTCCCTCTCTCTCGCTCCCTCTGTCCCTCTCTCTCGCTCCCTCTGTCCCTCTCTCTCGCTCCCTCTGTCCCTCTCTCTCGCTCCCTCTGTCCCTCTCTCTCGCTCCCTCTGTCCCTCTCTCTCGCTCCCTCTGTCCCTCTCTCTCGCTCCCTCTGTCCCTCTCTCTCGCTCCCTCTGTCCCTCTCTCTCGCTCCCTCTGTCCCTCTCTCTCGCTCCCTCTCTCTCTCTCTCTCTCCTCTCTCTCGCTCCCTCTCTCCCTCTCTCTCGCTCCCTCTGTCCCTCTCTCTCGCTCCTCTCTCCCTCCTCTCTCGCTCCCTCTGTCCCTCTCTCTCGCTCCTCCTCCCTCTCTCTCGCTCCCTCTGTCCCTCTCTCTCTCGCTCCCTCTGTCCCTCTCTCTCGCTCCCTCTGTCCCTCTCTCTCGCTCCCTCTGTCCCTCTCTCTCGCTCCCTCTGTCCCTCTCTCTCGCTCCCTCTGTCCCTCTCTCTCGCTCCCCTTCTCTCTCGCTCCTCTCCCTCTCTCCTCTCTCTCCTCTCTCGCTCCCTCTCTCTCGCTCCCTCTCTCTCTCTCTCTCGCTCCCTCCTCTCTCTCTCTCTCGCTCCCTCTCTCTCTCTCTCTCTCGCTCCCTCTCTCTCGCTCTCTCGCTCCCTCTCTCTCTCTCTCTCTCTCTCTCTCTCTCTCTCGCTCCCTCTCTCTCTCTCTCTCGCTCCCTCTCTCTCTCTCTCTCGCTCCCTCTCTCTCTCTCTCTCGCTCCCTCTGTCTTCTCTCCTCCCTCTGTCTCTCTCTCTCTCTCTTCTCTCTCTCTCTCTCGCTCCCTCTCTCTCTCTCGCTCCCTCTCTCTCTCTCGCTCCCTCTCTCTCTCCTCTCTCTCTCTCTCGCTCCCTCTCTCTCTCTCTCTCTCTCTCTCTCTCTCTCGCTCCCTCTGTCTCTCTCTCTCTCTCGCTCCCTCTGCTCTCTCTCTCTCTCTCTCTCTCTCTCTCTCTCTCTCTCTCTCTCTCTCTCTCTCGCTCCCTCTCTCTCGCTCCCTCTGTCTCTCGCTCCCTCTGTCTCTCTCTCTCTCTCCTCCCTCTGTGTCTGTCTCTCTCTCTCTCGCTCCCTC